>NW_010302604.1:0-9178 GCF_000700745.2 Antrostomus carolinensis | reverse complement strand
AAGCATTAGTAGCAACTTGTGTATTTTCTATGTTTTTAATGACCTACAGGAAGAGAACCAAGCAGTTCAGATATTTGGGACAAATTGAGGCTGAAGAGGGTGCAGAACCAGCATATTTCCCTGAAATAGGAAGGGCACTGGGAAGGAAGAGCAGGCTCAGTCAGCCAGTGGTGCTAAGTCTAGTTGTTCAAAACCCGTAGCCAAAGCAAATGTATGCCGTTTTTCAGCATTTTTCAGCAGGACTGAGGCTCCAACATGATGAGCTCTGTGCACCTCTCCAGAGTAGCAGGAAGGGTGCATGAAACACTGCTATATGGTGCATAAAATGGTAATACTATTCTGTTTAATGAATCTTAATTCAGTAGATTACTGGGTGTACCTCTTGATATATGGTGGTTTTCTATATTAATACATGCAGTATGTAAACTTTATATATAAACTTGAACATATTTAACCCATTATCAAACTCTTCTGATAGTCACTGTGTTTTGATTGCTGTTTTACTGTGTAGCTTTATAAAACACCTATTCCACTTAACAGTTAAAGCAGTGACTATGATGTTTTTTAAGTTTTCAGAAGCTAAACGCTATCATAACAAGTTAGTGAATATTAGAAATGAAATGATGATGCTCCACGAGAAGACGTCAAAGTTAAAAGTGAGTGGGATGAATATTTTTACTTTCCGACATAGGAGTCAAGAATACATAATTAAATGTCTAACTTTTATTTTGAAAGCATGCTGCAAGTTCTGATTGAAAGAGAATCTGCAGTTCTTTCCTTAAGTTAATGTTTTCAGTAGCACCAAACTGTGTATGTTTTTAAACTTTCACTTACTCCGTCCTACCTGTGTTCAAGCAACTTACGCACCTGAACTACCAGTAAATCTCAGTGTCATTGTCATGTTTAGGTGGTGTAAGAATCGTGCTTTGTGCTGTTGCTTAAGCCACCCCATTCCAGATAGTTCTCTTTGTTGTTTGTTTTTGTGCCTTTTTAATGAAAACTGGTTTGTCATAAATGTAAGAATTTCTATTTAATGTAATATTAAGTGGCATAAGTTCGCTGACTTCATGCTGTACAGCAGTCTCTGATGACATTCTGGCAAGATTAGTCCTTCAGTGTGTTCAACAAAAGGATTTTCTCTTCAAGGCAATAAATTGCACCTTGTCTGGTGTACACAAAGGGTAACTTTTAGTGAGACTGGAGGGAATCCAGTTTGTATTTTCCCTCTGTAGGTCACGGACTTGCCATTTCTGAATGGTAACATGGAAGTGGGAGGGAGGAAGAAAAAATAAACAGGGATTTTATTTGTAGCTCCAACTTAAATACAGCTACAAAACTCACAATTTTTTTCTTACCTTTTCTGTTTAGAAAAGAGCACTTAAGCTACAACAAAAGAGACAGAAGGAAGAGCTAGAACAAGAACAGCAACGTGAGAAGGAACTTGAAAGAGAGAAGCAGTTGACAGCAAAACCTGCTAGGAGGACGTGAAAGCACCGCATGCAGCAGCTTGTCCAAACGAATAATTCCTGCGTTCTCGGGAATTACAGCAGACTGGGCTATAGCTGTTACATAGCTGTTATAGCAACAGTCAGATACTATAAGTTCCAGAATGGTAATAATAGCGTTGGTAACACTCAATTTTTTTAATTTCAGCCATTCAAGTTGCCTTCTTTTGTAATGCTATGCAGTTTGATATAATTATAATGTAAGTTAATTTTATATATGTATATAGGAGAATTTAGGCATCAGAGTTTTAAATACCTATCCATTTTTTTTCATCTGTTCTTCTGGTGTTTAGAATTCTGAGAGATACTTGGTGACTGGCGTACATGGTATTTCAGACAAAACAAAGAGTAATAGATTATGTTCAGTTCTCATCCCCAGACTTCAGTGGCTGCCTATGTCACTGAAACTGCTTTGATTCAGGCAGTTGGGATCTCTTCTTCATGCCCTGGTTCATAAACACTGACTTTCGTGCAGCTTTAGTTTGGTCCGTCTCTAAACAACTGAAGAAACTTCCAGTGCATTTGCCTGAAAGCTCACTTTATTGCAGCAGCCTTATTTTTTTTGTCATCAAGTAACTTAAGAACAGCTTTAAAGTAACTTCTGAATAATTTCCCAGCTGAACTGGTTGGGGGAGAGAGGAAGCAGAACACTATAAAGATTCCCAAAATGGATGTGTGCACAATGCAAAGATTAATGAATTTGTGCTTCCACAAGCATTTGAGTCAAAGCAGGGAACTATTGCTTCTGTTCAACAGGAAAACTGTGTGATCTAAGCAGATTTCTGTGGGATCAGCAGTTGTAGTTTCTTCATTTTGTGTGACAAAATAAAACACAACCAAAACTAAACAATTTCTACTTAATGTGAAATTCAGCTGCCTGTAGGAAAAACTACTGCATTTATACTTTTTTTTTTTTCCTTAACAAATGATTGATTTGCACTTTGGGGCTATGTAAGAGAATTTTTGTTATGCTATTCTCACCCAAATTTATTATTATTGGTGTATATTGATGATAAATGTGGAATGGAGGTTGACAGCCATTTCTCTGAATGTAATTGCTTTCTTGCAGCACTTAATGTGAACTCCCATTCAAATGAACCTACGTGTTGTCTAGACTGGTAAAAGAGCTTTAAACTAGTTGTTCCTACAGTCTAACAAACTAGTTATGTTACCTGTGTTATTATTTAAGTAGTGATCTAAGTGGTGTGTTTTGAAGTAATATGAAGGGTAAGCTATGTAAAGTTTTCCATAAGAAGTGTATGGTAAGGTATCAGAGGGGTACAGTCAATTTTACTTTTTCCTCCATTTTAGATTATTTACGCAATGTCCACCCGCCTGGATTCTCCTGTATTAATAGTTTTCTGAACTTCTAATTTCCTGTACTTAATATTTGTAATCTTTTTCTGTGGGAGATGTGCTCTAATGAGTAATCATCCAACATGCAAGGTAAACTGGGATGGTGTATCAGGGCCAGGAGAACAAACTCCTTAAAGTAGTCTGAAGAGACACTGAAATGCTGTTACTGAAGCAGTAATAGATTAAAACTTTCCACAGGTATTTTTCCTTTAAGCCGACTTGTGTTTATTAATTTCCAGTGGATTGTTGACCTGTGCTGTGGTTTGTATGTATTTCTAAGAGAAATGTAAAGAATTTCCACAGTCCATTTTTGGAGCAGAATGTACATAACTAAATATTGCTTAAATATTTTATTTTGTAATGTAACTTCAAAATTAGATTCTGGGAATTTAAACAGTTACTATTAAAGTGTAACATGAAACTAGGTGCCTCAGTATCCAAATTGGGTTTAAATTCCTGTGGTATTTCTTGGTTTGTGTTCCCTCATCTAGAATCCAGTTCAGTGTTCCAAGTTGTGGTCTCTTTCTGTGAAGAACTGTGGGGGCTTTTTTTGTTGTTGTTGGTTGTGTTTCAAAAATCATGGCTACTTTTACTGAAAATACAGAATTCTAAGCATAGAAATAGATGCTTTTGCAATTGCATATTTCAATGTTTCTTTGGAATAATTTCTGATCAGAAGAATAAAAGCTTGCAGCACTTGCCTGAGGAATCACGTACATGGATGTGAAAATGTAGTTGATAACTTTTCCCATAAAATTGTAGTAAAATCTGTTTTTTTGTAATTTTACTAAATGACCTTTCTGTAATAAAGGGGAAAAATGAATTAACATATATAGCAGAAAGTTTTGTCAGTTTACATAACTTTTTTTTTAAATTAATGAGCTTTTAAATTATTTCAGTCGAAACTGCATTTTGTTATCTCCATAGGATGTTGTTCTTCCAAATACTCCTCTTGTGTCTTAATGCATAAAAAGTAAATGCCGTGTTGGATTAATTTAACAATACTGGCATCTAAAACTGTATGCTTGTATGAACATGCACAGCTAGAGTGAGTTATTCTGTAGTTGTATAGATTGTCTTGCTTGATTTTATAAAAAAATACTTACCAAGTACATAAATGTGGTAGTGTTAAGACATTTAGTTAACTGACTTTATGTTCCATTCACATGAGGAGGCACAGCTAGCTGCGTCTTTTTTAGAAACCAATAAAGTCACAGAATCACAGAATGACAACTTTAAAATATTTTTTAAAATATTTTTTAAAACATTTATTAATAAATATTTTTTAAAATATTTCAAAAAATATTTTTTAATTTTATTTTTTTTTTATGGTTTCATACTCGGTGTACTCACTTGTTTTCAAACTATCAAGTTGTAGCAGCAGAAGTAAGACACTTAACTGTGCAGTACCTCTTTGAATTTTCATTTGGTAAGATTCTACAACTTCAGAATTACCATTGTTAGCTGGGGAATCTTGGTTTCCCACGCTTTTATCTTTGCCATTGTTAACCTGGATGCTTAGTTTGGGTTCCCTCACCTATAGTCATACAGCTTTACGTGACCCAATTTTTAATTCAGTGAAATCTGGCTTTTTCACTAATAGCAGTAGCTTTGCTGTCTTCATAAGACAAATACTTGTTTCCTTTTGGAAGATGGCTACAGAATATTTTATCTGGTTTTATTCTGTGTGTTATGACCTAAGTGATAATGGCATAAATAATAATGTGGAGGTTGTTTCTGTAGCTGTTCTGTTGGGATTTTAGCAGCTGAGAGAGTTCTTTGGCTGAATTGTGCTTCAGTAGACACTTTCTGCCATCTACTGTATTCTTTGCAGCACCGCTGGCTGTTCTTTATTTTAATTCTGAGCTCCCTGCTTTAAGGCCTCACCTTGCAGAGGTCAATTTAAAAAAAAAAAAACCCTCATTAAATCTATTGGTTATTTGCTTTTTGTTGGGTTAGTTGTGTGACTGTAACTAAATTACTGCTAAAAATTTTGCAGGACTTGGAGTTAGTGATGTAAATCTGTAAGAATACAAATTATAGCAGCATAAATATTAATGTGGCTCTTCATGCTAGGCAAAATAGACAGTGTGTGAAGGTAGCAAAGACTGATTGATTGATTTATAAATCAAAGTGTAAGCTTAAGTTGAAGTAAACAGTTGGGTTTGGCACAAATACATCTGCTTTCCAGTAATTTGAAGTACAGTTGCACTTTACTTTTCTCAGTCTTTGTCAAAGTGATTTGTAGAAAAACAGGATCAAAACCGTTTCAGTCTCATCCCCATCACCACCGTTGTACATCTTCAAACCAGTCCTTTGCGATGCCAGCGCAGCCAGGAACTCTGACGATGTGACAGATTTAGTTTTCTCAAATGTAGAAGATTGAACTAAAACTGATGGGAAGAGCAGGTTTTCTGTTGGTACCTGACAGTGTCACAACAATGCTGGTGTGGGGAATTTTAACTGTTTTCCTCCAAGCAGTAACCGTTGGCAACCACAGATCTGGGAGGTTATGACTCACTCACGTCCATAATATAAGTGTTGTTCATGAAGTGTCGTGTAGCTTTAAAGCACAGATGTTGGCTATACCTGATAACTCGGTATTTCCTTCTTGGTTTTGCTCCTCTCTATCCATTTATTTCCATGATGTCAAGCCATGGGGTTTAAGAAAGGAAATAAAACACCCTGCTTGGCAAACAGAGAACTTGCAACAAATGTATTTTACAAACTTGGAGCTTAATGAAGCAATTAATTTAAAACTTGGTAAAGAATAATTTCAGAATTTTTACACATGCAAAGGCAATAGTCCCTAAAGCAGTAATTTACAGAAGTAATTAATTTTGCACTGTCACTCACGCTGAGGTGTAAGACAAAAGATAAGGCTCATCTATTTTGCTTCATGTGTTGCAATGAAAATACATCCCAGCACTGCTCTGAAAGCAAGACCATCTGTACCTGTACTGGTCAGCAAAACACTACCTGTAAATTAGCAATATAGTTTATTACCTTGATGAGCAAGACTCTTCTGTCACCTGGGACTCCTGTAACGAGTAATATCCTCCCCTGTAAATACAGCCTGCAGGAGTAATAACAGAATAGTTAATATGAACTCTTTGCCACCCCACGCCCTGAAACCCATGTTTCAGCCCTTCAGTGCTCAACTGAAGTTGCCAGTTTTACAGTCTCTGAAACTGTGTAAAAGTCATGTTTGTAAACTACATATGAGGATGTATTTCTCACCCTGTCTTGTTTCTGCTTCTACTTTTTTTTTGTTTTACTTTTTTTTGTTAGCCTTACAGATGCTATAATTTAGAGGTATGCCAGAAGAAGAATATGTCCAAGAAAAATATTAAAGACGATGTGAGGAAATTGCTGCTTTTCTTCTATGTCGCCCAGTGTTACTAGAATTCATTTGACATTGTGCTCGTTAGCAGGTAGGCACTTCCCACATCCTGGAGAACTCTCACCCTAAGCTTGGACAGACATGTAGATCATGCCCTGCAGAGGGGTCAGGATAAGTAACAGGCCAGCAGGTGCACGCTCCAGGCTTCCCAGGAAAGCCCAGTTGCCTGTTGAGCAGGGAGAGTTACCCATGGCTCCCACAGCCACGCCAGGGTGCCCTGGGGGGGGGTGCAGTCCTCACAGGGCAGCTCCCACCCTCTCATCCTGCCTGGACTCTGCTGGTGAGGGTTGGTTAGGCCGGACTCCCTGCAGCTGCAGAAGGGCTCAGTGCTACAGGTGAGGACTTCCTTTGTGTTTGGTTTATGTGTTCTGTTTCTAAGGTTTTCATTTAAGTGACTTCTTTATTAAAATTGGAGACCGCCTCTCTGTAACAAGGCTGTGGGAAAATAAGCATGGGAGCATAAAGAAGATACTTTAATATTCAAAGACAATCCTAAAAATATATGTCTAAAACAAAAACTAAACCAACTTTCTTTACTCACAGACAGAGATGAGGTTCAACCTCTTAGAACAAAAGATATGGAAAAAAAAGGCTGGACTCTGACTATACCAGGGCAGCTGGGAACAGGAATTTAGGAAACTCTTAGAAATTAGAAAAATGAGGAGTCTGGGTGTTTTAAAAAACTTTACTGTAAACCATGGGGTTTTTTTCTCTTTAGAGAAGTCACTAGTATTGATGTATTAACAAAGATGTCTAATGTCCATGTCATGTTTTTAAATTGTGTCTTCTCCCAGTACATTTTCTGTCCAGTAAAATCCACAAAAGTGCAGGTGTTCAGCAGCTTTGAAAAATGAGCCTTTGCTTCTACATGGGAATGTGCTGTCATCAAAAGTAATCTGTTATTAATTAATGATTAAGTAAGTGTTTGGTTTGGTTTTTTTTAAATTAAAATATAATTATTTTACTATTTTTCTGTCTATAGAAAAGGACCACTAGGTTAAGGTTTAGTTTTGCTGCTTACAGGTAACTTCATAAAATTTAGATACTGAAGTATCAGTGGCCTCTAGGTTTCAGCTGCTGTAGGGATTGTGATTTTGGTTTAGGTCAGCCTGAAGTGAGTGACCTATGCTAAGTGGATCTAGATGGGACGTCTAGGCTGGTGCCAGCTGAATATGCAGCTGGGTTTAGATCAGGGTTTGGCAGGGGTCCAGGTTTAGGGTTGGAGTTAAAGTTTGTTTTAAAACTTACAAAAGCACATGTATTAGGGTTTTGTTTTGGGAAGGCATTAGACTAAAATGGGGAGGGAGGGTTTATTTATGTGACAGTGCTTTCATGTAGAATAATGTTGTACAGATCTTCCATGGAACTAGTATTAGATGTGCCAACTCTTACGCAAGCAACAGGGAAAAAAAATTGTTTCAGAGGTCTTTTAACTTTGAGCTTTCTTTTATAATGTTTACACATTTTAGTCTGGTGTAGCTGGTTAAACATAGCTGTCGAAAGCATTACAGAAACCTCACATACATGTATGGAGCTACTAAATGCTGAGAAGTTCCTCTGAAAGGAGGAACTTGTATCCCCTCAAAATTAATGATATCTTTTGGCTAAACCTGCTTCTTGGACTTATTTTCTGTATTTTTGTGAGAACAACCACTGACTGGGAATGATAGTGTGGTTTTTTACAAGCAGGCAAAACAAGTTGTTCTAATTCAGATGGTAAGTGCTGTGGCCTCATCTCCAACAACCTCTGCACCTGGCAGGGAATGTCTGTGAGAACAGAGGTAAATTGTCAGGCTTGGCTTTATGATTATTTGCCTTCAGCTGTAAGGTGAGAAAAGCAACTGAAGCTTCTTTTCCACAAATACAAGCTCAAAGTAACACAAAACATAGGACAAATGGCACGAGCAACCTCAGAGTTGCCACTGGCTGGCTGTGAGGAGTGGGATTGCACTTGTGCTGAACAAATGACAACTGTGGAGCTGGGACAGAGAAACTGTTCTTGTTGGGAAGCGCAGGATATGATTGCAGTGTGCGTGCCTGGATGCACCAGGAGACTGACACACGTACTACTTTTCAGAGTGGCATCCTGCAGAATGTTTCATTCCCTTCTGCTTCTCAATCACCTGCAGACAGTGGAACAGCCTGTGGTATCTTCCCCCCTCAACACCTTTTCCCCACATTCTTGATAGCTTTGCACAATTGGCTGTGTATCAGCTGAGCAGTTTTACCTGTGCAGAAACTTTGTGCCCAGAGAGGAAGATTGGGCCTGAGAAGAAAATGGTCTGACACAGGGTTTGGATCTGTTGGTTGCTTGATGCATATGTGTTGGCACAAGTACTTTTGTCTGTGTGTGTTACTCTCGGCACTAATCTTCGCATGACTTTTTTTGGCTTGACAAACATGACTTAGTGGATTAACAGCTGTTATTACTTCACGCTGTCACCATGTTATAAATCAAAGGCTGTATAAAGTTTTAGGGGAAGACATTTTAAAGCTTGGCTCAGCAGTGGGCTGCAGTTGGCCAAATAGAAGCAAGAGACTGGCAGCCCTGCTCTCTGCTTGTACTTCGACCAAAAGGATCCTCTTTCTCCATGCATCCAGGTGAGCTACATCCTGATTTCAGTTTAGGACTCTTTATTATTTGACTTATTTTTGTTTCTTAATATTTCATGGGGGTTTTTTTTAACGTGGTGGGACTCCAGGCTTAAGCCTGATTTTTGAGATGGTGAGCAGGAGAAGCAAGTGGTTTGAAGATGGAAGGACACGTAGGAAAAACAAGATTAACACAAACCCCCGGCAAAGCTGCTGCCTGCTGAAGTCTGCTCCGCTTTCCTTTGAGAGCCAGCAGCCGCGGTAACGGGAGATCGGATAACGACGGAAACTCAGCGGCACAGCCACCACCGGCTGCTGCCCC
>NW_010302603.1:0-1519 GCF_000700745.2 Antrostomus carolinensis | reverse complement strand
CCCTCTCCCGTGCCGAGCAGGCTCCGGGCTTGAAGCAGTCCCGCTGCCAGATGTGAAACTACCGTGTAGAACACGGAGGAATGAGCAGCTTTTCGTTTTGGGTCAGCTCAGGGTCACTCTGGTTCAGGTTCTGCGCCAAGGGCTGGTCTAACTCCTGCCACCTCACCCGTGGCGTCCCCACTGTTCCCAGTTAATAGGAAGGGAAACTGAGGCAAGCCTGTGACCCACTGAGCAACCCCCTGCCAACCCTCCTTGCCTGGAGTGGGAACACTTTGTTGTCTGTTCACACGTGTAAGTGGGACAAGGTAAGTCACAGCAGGTCACACCTCTCCACCCTGCACCAGTCCAGTCACCACGATCACTTCCAGCCAGCTGTGCTTATTAAAAACTTGCTAGCGATGTATTTCATAGAATCACAGAATGGTTTGGGTTGGAAGGGACCTTCAAGCTCATCCAGTTCCAACCCCTCTGCCATCAGCAGGGACACCTTCCACTAGACCAGGTTGCTCAAAGCCTGGATTAGGCTATTTCTGTCTGTCTGCACCATTTGGGAGAATGCTTTCCCTTCTCCTTAGTGTTTCTGCATTTTGTTGGTTCCATGAATTATGCTGAGGTGTAGACGACAGGTCACCCTTCACCTCCTGACTATTTAAAGAAGCATTTGGACAACACCCTCAGACACATGGTCTGAATCTTGGGATTGTCCTGTGCTGGGACAGGAGTTGGACTCGATGATCCTTGCGAGTCCCTTCCAACTCACAACATCGTATGATTCAGACGGAGGAGACCAGGGAAGGCAGCCCTTGCTGGGAACCTGCTACTCCACCTGTCCTTATTCCTAGGAAGAGGTGCAGACCGCATCCCTCCTCCTCTTCACACGTGTCTCAGCCTCAGCAGAATTGGGCTTTCAATTTGCTGTCGCAAAGGCAGGGGCCTTTGGATAATGGAAGAGCAAGAAGATGAGATGAAGATGTGCAGGGCGATGTGATTACAAGTAATTGTTGTTGTTAATTATGTGCTGGCAGCAGCCAAGAGCCCATTTGGCCCTGGCCTCTTGTATGGGAAACAACACACAGAAGGGAGCTCTGTCTTCAGCAGTTCACACACTAAAGCTACAGAATTAGTGTGTGATGAAGCTTAGTTTTGGGGATGCACCCTGCATGAAAATGAAGGAGAACTGGAAAACACTGCTGTGTGCTAGTTAAGTATTGCTTATGTGTTTAAAGTTCCTTGAGGTGCAGAAGAAGAAGGAAGGGGAGAAGAGAAAGGGAGAGGAGCAGTTGCAAATGCCGGACAGCTTGCTCCAGAAGTGAGATCAGATAAAGAAAATGGATAGGAAATCCTAATGCCTATCCTGTTAATGTTTTTGAAACAAGATTCTGGCACACAACACTAGTTTCAGACTATAGGGAGAAATCGTAGGTGTTGTCATATAGTAAATTGGTGCATGGCTCAGTATTTTAAGAATGCTTGCAAACCCTGTCAGAGATGGAGATTTTTCATGTTTGAAAGAAAAAAA
>NW_010302602.1:3741-5142 GCF_000700745.2 Antrostomus carolinensis | reverse complement strand
GAGGGTCCCTTCCAACCCAATACATTCTATTCAGTTCTCTGAATTACTGCACGTTATTACTTGGCTGCTTTTCCTGCTAGTGCTTTTGGTATCAGTATTGGCAAAACGAGGAATTCTTCTGGGACAGTAACTCTGTGTGATGGGAGCTGCTGATGAGTTGTGGTACAGAGATGGCCTGGCCCACTGTCCAGGGGAAAACTTTTAACTTGAAAGGAACGACAGCAAAGCGTGGGCTTCTAGCAGGTTATGAGTTAGTGCTGTAGTTACTCCAACCCAGCATCCACTAGACTGAGTCACAGAATTGTAGTGGTTGGAGAAGACCTTTAAGGTCATCAAGTCCAACCACAAACCCAACACTACCAATTCCACCTCCAGACAAAGCAGTCCTGTCTTCTGCTTTCCTTGGTGCCGCCCATCCTCCCAGACTTGTCCTTTGTCTGAAAACACCCAAGTGCTTCTGAATCAGGTCAGGGAACGGATCCCACTGAGAACTCGCTGATGTAATACAGAAACATTTGTGTCAGGACAAGAGGAACGGGGAGGCACAAACTGCTCTGGGACAGGCAGACTGCTCGCTCTTGGTGTCAGGACCAGCTTGGTGTTATCAAACTACAGCTCAAGCCAACCTCAGTATGTGTTGCTATCAAAACAGGCAGTCTTCGTCCCCTCCAGTTTTGGACACGTTCTTACCTCTTCCAGCCCCTGCAGCTTTGTGGGGATCCAAGTGAGCTTTCTTGTCTGACTGAAAACTAACCCACCGAAACCACAACAAAATTTGGTTTTGGTGGGTTCAGCTCTCTCATCTGGCTAACCACAGCGTCGTACGATTGCTAATGGTGGCACAAAGGCAGCAGCAAGTTTGTGTGGCTACAGATGGGGAGAAGGCTGGACTGGCACTTTCTAGATTGACTGAAACTTCTTGTGAATTGCTGCTTAAGATAAATAAGCTAACAAGTGTTATTTAGACAAGATGTAAGGAAGAAATTTTTTACACTGAGGGTGGTGAGACACTGGCCCAGGTTGCCTAGAGAGGTGATAGAAGCCCCATCCCTGGAAATATTGAAGGTCAGGTTGGACGGGGCTCTGAGGAACCTGATCTGGTTGAAGATGTCCCTGCTCACTGCAGAGGGGGTTGGACCAGATAGCCTGGAAAGGTCCCTTCCAACCCAAACCATTCTGTCATTCTATGATCTCATGGCAGAGAAGAGACGGGGGTTTTGTATGGCAAAGAAGAGGGGATTCATTGTTGAGGTGGTCCAGTTCCAAGGCTAGCATTGTGTGGCCTAAGCCCTGCTCTACATCTTGAGACAAAAAACTGTCACTGCATTAGGTGCCATTCCAGCATGGTTTTCTTAAGCAAATGCAGTCCTGTTCACGCTGTGTCCACTGTAGCAGGAACAC
>NW_010302602.1:0-3721 GCF_000700745.2 Antrostomus carolinensis | reverse complement strand
CAGCAGGAAGAAGCGAATAGTCTGAAGGAGCCTGTGGGAACTGGTCAGTGCATTTCTGCTGATGTAAGCTGGCACCTGGGCTGGTGGAGTACAGAGAAGCTCTGCCCTTCTAGTTTTGAAAGGGAGGAAGCTGAGCTGGGCATTCCCACCCCCGCTTTGTGTTTCCTGAGCTAAAAGAACCGCCTCCTCTCTTCCTGAGCGTGGTGTGAATGACCCCTGGTGGAAGCTGTAGACAAGCAGGATTTTTAGGAGTTAGGTCCCAAGATGAGGCTTCAGTTGGCCAGTTCAGCCTGAGGCACCCACATTTGAAAACTCTGGCTGCTAGTGGAGCTGGGTTTGTACTCAGGTGGAACTGGATTTGTACTCAGGTGGAGCTGGACTAGATCCATCAGCAATCTACATTCCTTATGTTGCATCCTGTCTACTTCCATTCTTCATCTCCTAGTACCTGAGCCTCGTGTTGTGTGTGCGTACTCATTCCTTCTCTCTGCTCTATCTTTTTCCCTTTACCTCGTGTCCAGGGTAGAAAAGCTTTATTACAGTTGCTGTACTCTTTTGTCTTTGCCTCATATTGACTGCACTTATTTTTTAATTTGCCATGAAGAGTTTAGAGGAACGTGACCTTAATTTTATTAGTGAGACCCTGAAAATGTTTATCTGGTTCTGCAGTGAGGATCTCCACTATGTGAGGCCCCTTTAGGTGATGATGAAAGAACACCACAACCATCTGATGATAACCATCTATTTTTCTTGCCTTTTTTTTTTTTTTTTGGCAGGCTGATTTGAACACCAATATTGAAGATGAATCCAGATCTTTCTATGGCGTTTCCAGCCAATATGAGAGCCCAGAGAACATGGTCATTACCTGTTCCACCAAAGTGTGTTCCTTTGGAAAGCAGGTGGTGGAGAAAGTGGAGGTAAGGAGCAAACACCTGGGGGCAAGGTCCTCTCTGGCTGCTGGTTTGTCACTTCAAGTATTTGCATCCTGTGTAGATCTCACGGCAAAATATATCCCATGCTTGTTGTCTGGGAGATGAATGCCACAGGTTATTATTTCTGAGACACAAAGGTGTAAGATCGCTCCAGACTGCGACACAGCCTTGTCTCAGGACTTCATTGAAGGTCTGGTAGTGTTTGCTATTTTCTCCTTAAATCTCATTTTCCAACAACATGTAAATATGTGAAACTTTCAGCTTTGGTGAATCTCTGGGGGTTTTTTGGGGAGGAGCAAAGAAAAGGTAGGAAACTCAGACCTTTGTTTTGTAGTCCAGGAAGGTAAAAACAAATAGGCAACACCTCACTCTCCTCAGTGTTTTTAAAGAGATCGTTTATAGACTAAAGCCATTAATTAACAGACTGTAATAATGTACAGATGATAGTTTTATGATTATATGAGGCTTATCTTAGTGTTTATACACTTCCAGCCTGAGCAACAGTGGAGCTGCATAATTATGTATATATCTGGCATTGAAGTTCTTCCCAATACCCCATTCAGCTGCTAAGAGAGCTGCTCTGACAGGCCTCCTGCCGCTCTCTTCCTCAAGGAGCCTTTAGATGCAGGAGGAGCAGCTGTGTGAAGAACACCAGGTCTTCTCCTGTCAGCAGTCAGTTCAAACTACAACCTTCCCCAAGACCCATCTCCAGTCAAATGATAGACCTGCCTGAAGTCTATGATGGGATAGATAGGCCAAAGGAAGGAGTCGCGGTGCACAGGAAAGGAGGGCAAGTTCTTGGGGTGAGAGGAGGTAACAGGCATTGAAGGATCTGCTGTGAAATTATAGAATCCAACCTCAGCTTCTGTTCAAAGGAAGATGGAATATACAGGAGCTAAGATGTGGATATGAACATAAAGCCCCCTCTGTGCAACACTGAGCAGAACCTCTCCTATCGGGAGCAGAGATACTAGGTTCTCTCTCACGGGTACCAGAAGGTTTTAGTCCTTTCCAGCTGTGAAGCACCCTAAGCATACCACTACCATCATCACTAGGAACTTCCTGGTCTTGCTCAAGCAGCAGTTTTTAACTTTTCCAGTTTATCTACACCTGGTATTTTGTAGAGATGTAGACCATAGCATAGCTGACAGTTGGTCTGCTCCTCCTCCGTACCTCTCACAGCTCCTTGGCAGTTTGCTGCTTGAAAACTGGCACCCACTGTTCTAAAGAAAAAAAAAATCAGTCCGAAGAAATTAGAGGGCTCAAGGGGACTGACTGTGGTGCAGAGTAGAGGAATGATGAATCATCTCATTACTGTTAGTAAAATGACTTGCAAATGCCATTGTAATTTTCCTGTTCTGATTTTCCGTTACATGATTTACTCTACTAGGTGACAACATGAGCCCCATCCGCCCCTTTTTTGTTTTACATTGCAGACAGAGTATGCACGCTATGAAAATGGACACTATTCCTATCGCATTCACCGTTCCCCTCTCTGTGAATACATGATCAACTTCATTCATAAACTCAAGCACCTTCCTGAGAAGTATATGATGAACAGTGTGCTGGAGAACTTCACTATCTTACAGGTGGGACTTTCAATTGTTTTCTTTGGTGCTTGGAAACACCTAAGGCGCATGCAGGAGTTCACTTCTCTGAGTAGAAGAAGATTTCCTTTAACAGCTCAGCATCTAACTGATCTTAGTATCTCTCAGGTGTGTTGTGCATCAAGACCATTTTTGGAGCTCTAGAGATAGTAACTCAGGCGGAGAAGCAGCAGAAGAATTTGAGATATCCGAGTAAGAGGAAACAAAGGAAAGGAAAGATAAAGGGAAAACTCAGGAGGCAGAGAGATAAAGAATCCTAGAATCCTAGAATGTTGTGAGTTGGAAAGGACCCACAAGGATCATGGAGTGCAACTCCTGTCCCTGCACAGGACAAGCCCAACATTCAGACCATGTCCCTGAGGGCACATGGTGGCCAAATGCTTCTGGAATCTTGTCCGGCTTGGTGCCATGAGCACCTCCCTGGGGAGCCTGTTCCAGTGCTCCACCACCCTCTGCCTCAATAACCTTTTCCTCATGGCCAACCTCACCCTCCCCTGCCACATCTTCCTGCCATTTCCTCTGCTCCTGGCATTCGTTGGTGGCCAGAGAGAAGAGATCAGCGCCTGCCCCTCCTCTTCCCCTTGGGAGGAAGTTCTAGACTGCTACGAAAGGAAAGAGAAAGATGAGGAAGTCAGTGAAGGAAATGCTCCTTTCAATACTGGACAGATGTTGGGGATCTTCCTGTGCCCTGGCCCTTTTTACAAGCTGAAAAAACCAGGAGCACTGTTATGTGGCTGTATAATTGTGTAATGGGAAGAGTTCTTCACTGACCAGGTGGGGGGGGGAAGTTGTTTCCTCAGGATCATCCTGAACCTGGAAAGAATATGGAGGCACGTAAAGGAAGGGGCATGTTAGGGGAAGCTCTGTGACACCTTCATGAATCACTGCAATCTCTAGGCAGGGTGGTGCTACAAGGCTACAGCAACTAGATTTGCATTAGTGTCTGTCATACCAGGAGCCTTTCCAGTCTCGGCTGCAGCCTAAATCTGGGACAAGGGCAAAAACAGCTTAAGAGATGGATTTTCCTAATGGACTGAGTTCTGTGCTCACCTCTACAAGACGTGTCACAGATCTTTGTCCAGAGAACCTGAGTCTGGGCAAGTAGAATTGATGCTAGAGGCTGCATGAAAGAATGGAAATCAAGTTATCTTCATTCACAGAATCACAGAATTGCCTCAATTG
>NW_010302601.1:0-11814 GCF_000700745.2 Antrostomus carolinensis | reverse complement strand
AAGAAAAAGAAAAAGAAAAAGAAAGAAAAAATGTCTGGAGCTGAAAAGTAAATTTGGCTCTCTACTAACACCCATGGACCTAATTGGATTTACTGCCTGAGTGCAGGAAAACTTGAAAAGATTATGGAAAGAGAAAAGAATTTGAGATTAACACATACTGTACATTTCAATACAGGTAGCAGGACAATCAGAAATGTAGTTAAGCTTTGGAAAATCTTTATAAACCTAGAAGGGATTTAAGTCTGAATGTCATTTGGTGTGCCCAGTCCTGATTTTCCCGTTTCCAACACAGCCAGGTGTTGGGAACACAATATGAAAGGATGGTCTGGGGCTTTTCCTCCCCTCTTTTGAAAACCTTGAGGAGAGGGGAGAAAAATACAGAGGACGAAAATAGAGGTTGCCCAGAGAAGTTGTGGATGCCCCCTCCCTGGAAGTGTTCAAGGCCAGGCTGGATGAGGCTTTGAGCAACTTGGTCTAGTGGAAGGTGTCCCTGCTCATGGCAGGGGTTGGAACTAGATGATCTTTAAGGTCCTTTCCAACCCAGACCATTATGATTCTATGATTCTATGACCTTCTGCCCTGTTTGGCCCCTGGAACGGATGAAGGGAGATTTTTTCCTTTACCTCCAAGGACTGGTAGTGGTGGACTCCAAGCAGCAATGCTGGTGGAAAGCCTGCATCAGTCAGAAGATAAAGTCACAGAAGCCTGTGTCCTTCCAGTGAAACACAACTGGAGCAACTCACTGGTTAGCAGAGCCCATTCGGGTGATTTGTCTTCACTGCTTGAGTGGCATTTAACAATCAGAGCTATTGAATTATATTTCTCGGTGTCAGTCAGTGAGGCTGGGCCCAGCATGGCTCCCTGTGCTGCTTTCAGAGCAAATGAAGTTGTCCATTCCGTGAATAGCGGGATGCATCCAGAGGGATTTACATCAGAAGAGGGACTTGGCCTCATTCCTTCAACAATTAGAGAACAGTGGTTTCTCTAGGTGTTAGAGTGAAAGAAAAAAGACCTCTTCCATGGGCAGTGAAATGAATGAATGGTTCCTGATGGGTTTGTCTTAACTCGCTTAACCCCTCTGTCCCTCCACATCTCCCACCTCATTGTCTGGGCACCCAGCAGTATGGTCTGAAGGCCAGGGCTGCTGAATTATAACTGTTTCCCTGGGGAAGGCACTAATTTGGGTCTCTGCCCCCCATGCCCTTGATGTCTTTCATGATATTTGCGGTATTGCAGGCAGGGAATTGATCTGACTAAAGCAGATTGGCCCCTCTCCATTTGCAGTAGAGATCTTAGGAACCAATTCATCCATTCCTGAAGGAGACCTCAAAAAAACCCACAAAACCCCCCCCCAAAACCCCCAAACAAACCAAAAAACAGATTCATCACCCCAATTTCTCTACTTCAGCTCAAAAGGGAGACAACAGTGATTAGCTCAGATGTAGATATCTGTGCAGGAAACACCTGAAGTTGGCGAAACTAATCCCACTCTTAGAAAGAGTTGAGTTTTGGTGAGGATCTGGCAGCCAGACATGTAGGTGGGCAGGGAGGGCAGGACGCAGCTTGCAGCTGAGACACAGATCGTACGTGTCTGCAGGTGGGTGTCTATAAGTGTGCGAGGTGTCCAAGTCCTGTAAGAAGCAGGGGAAATATGCTCTGTACAGTCAGAGGAGTCTAGGGAGTGAGTCACGCGGTGAAATGTCTGACGTGAAGTGAGTTGGGGCAATTTCTCTGCTGCAAATTGACATGTATTCCTAGACTCATTGAACCAACACTTCCTAATAGCTGAGGATCTAGTTGCAATGGCTTGGTCAGGCAAAGGCCACTTGTGAGGTCAGTTCAGAAGTCATCCCTCCTCCTGCTTCCAGCACTCTCCCCACAGAAGCACTGAGAATCATCTTCTAGTGGAAACAGACTGCCAGTGACAAGGTGGAAAGCAGCATTCCTGCATCCAAAGCATTTCATCAAACTAGAGGTCAGGAGCTCATCTGTCCACCAAAAACTGCGGAAAAAGCTCCCCGCACCCACAGGAAGAGGGAGAGCAGATGCTCCCAGTGCACTGTAGAAGCTACGTGGAGGTACATAAGTTCAAGCAGCATGTTGAATGCAGGGAGCAAGGCTGCTGCTTGGAGAGACCTCAAACTGGGTGGAATCAGATCGATATCACTCCTGGATGCAAACTGGGGCAGAGAAGGGACCTGAACTGCTGTAATTAGACTATCAGATCTCCAGAGCAGGATTCAGCTCATAACACATTCTAAACCTTTCCTCTATGATCATGCTGTGCAAACTAAATATTGCTGCTATAAAACCTGAGCAGATTTGTAATGGGTGGAAATGGATCACAGGTTTCTGGTCACTGCAGCTCCCAGCAGCTGGTATTATTTCTGGTAGGTTTAGCACATCTCCACTTGTCCCGTGGTTAAGAACAGGTCTTACATACTATGAAAATCCCTTGGGAGTGAACCAGTCCCTGGCTGTGCCGGTGAACTGTGGGATTTGGAGGGGGGAAGATTAAATGCTACTGGATTCCCTAGGCAGGACACATGTTCTCCCAGCAGCACCGATGCTCCTGGGTAAAGCAGCTATAGGGAAGATTTAGGCAAGAAATGTTGTGATCCATTGTGCTTTCCTGTAACAGCACCAAGGAAGGATGAGTTTGGAGCCATGCCAGACTGTTTCAGGCTGATTCAGCAGGGACAGTTTGGGATGGAGGCATTGGGAAGTATGGATTTGACACCTATCTCTGCTATAGCACTGTGTGACCTTTCGCAAATCACTTTCCCATGATGTTCCTTGACCTCTTGCAGTAAAATGGAGCCAGTAACACTTCCTCGGTCATACTTATCTCTTTGGATTGTCACTGTTCCAGGGCAGGGAATGAGGTTTCACACTGTGACAAACAGCTGCTGTCTGGAAAGAAACAGCATTCAGAGTTATGATAAACGACCTTAACATTCATGACATGCTCATTGCTCTTGTCTTCCTGCTGCTCACATATTCCCTGCCAGGGAGGGTGAAAATAAATACAGTCCCTTGTTCAATTATAATAAACACATTCCCTGATTCTTTGAAGGGTCTCCTTGGTTTCTTCTCAGGTCTGCTTCCCTGCTGTGCTGCCAAGGATAAGTTGCAAATGTTGGAGAGGAAAAAGACAGCAATTTTTTCTCCACCAAAGCATGATAGCTCTTATTATCTTTTGACAATGTATATCCACATTTAGGCACACACTGCCTTGGCTACTGAACCCAGCTGCTCTCCATTAGCTCGCATGGCTTTATATGCAAGCAGGGACAAAGTGGTCCCTACCTTTCCTGTGAGCTGAGAGCCCTGTCTGAAGAGACTATGGTTTATTTTGACTTGCCAACTTGTGGGAAAGCCACAAACTCATGTTGTCTTCATTAGGACCTGAATCTGTTTCCCTGAACTTGAGATAAGCTCTAGTCTAATGAAGAGCCCTGATGAAGTTGATCGGAGTGAGGCCAGGGCATCTTGCCATAGCTCTCTCATGAGTGTTGCTCTCCTGTTGCCCAGCAAAGGTCATCCAACATTCTACCACTAAGACATCTGATGGTTTTGATGCTACCAATCAAATAATGATTTGGGCTCACAATTTAAAAACTGCTGCCCCAGGTGCTGGGGACAGCTTAGGGTGCCCTGGAGCTGCAAATCTTAGTCCACCACAAATCTCACCTCGTGCCATCTCCAGCCAGGCTGCCCTTTGCAAACAGCTTTTCCTATGAGAAATGCAGAGCAGCCAGGACATGTAGGAAACAGTATTTCGCTGCAAAACCAAAAGCTTTACACTTCATGAGCAGTTCTTGCAGCAGGAAAGAGGAAATACCCATGATATATTGATCAGGTTGCACTGCTGGAAGGCTCCTACACTGATGAGGGCAGTGTGTGAACAGGAACAGAGTAAGTGAAGTAAAAAAGTTCATCAAACCTTCCTGTCCCACCTCAAAGAAATTCCCTGGCTCTTTGCAGAACTGAATGAACCAAAGCAAAGCTGAGATGCTGCTGTACTGGAGAAAGAAACACTGTGCAGGAGTTTTCTTCCATATCTCTCCCATGACCAAGGAGGCTCACCTATGGATCAGGCCTGTTGTTTATTTTGAAAACTCCTTTGAATCCTCTATCCCTGATGGCCATAGTATTATTTGAAACCAGATGTAAGACCATACATGACAGACACCCCATATCTGTAGATATCCATGCATTCCTGCCCTGGGGGAGGCTTAAAAGCTTGACCTAAGTTAGGTCTCCAGGTTTCTCTGCATTGGATAGAGCAAACTATCCGCCCTAATTTAGCCGGCTTTTTTTTTTTAGGGTGAGAACTGCTGCAGCAAGCTGAGTGTCTTCAGGGTTCATATAAATCAATAGGATTGGCCAGAGCTCTGCATCAGCCTCTACTATGATAGAAACTTGAAATGATGCTTTCATCTACGCTACTATAAATAGAGGAACATAAAGTGGCTGTGTTGGATCAGATGTTCAAACTCACTTTCCTGCCTCACAGTGCCAAAAGGTGGTTGCCTAGGGAAGGTTGTCCTGGACAGTGGTACTTCCTCAAGATATATTTCCATGCTCCAATACTTTGCAGTTCAGGAACTTTCTACCTAAAGATGGAGGTCTTTGCATTTCCTAATCTCTGCTGGGTTTCCTTTTTATGAACCCCTCCTGCCTCCCTACGAGCTTCCATCCTCCTAAAGGAAGGAGATCCCCAGCTCATCTTGACCACCAGTAATGCACCTCCACCTCCTGTGATCTGCTTTGAACCTTTTGCTTGGCAGCCTCACTAGATGTCCATTGTCTAGACTAGAAGAACACTTACATGGGTGTAAACATCATTTCTTCCCTACACACACAATGTAATTTGGCCCCATTCGAGCATCACTCACTTTGCTGAAGGAAGTCCAAACTTGGTTCTGCTACGTGTTAGCTTTGACTCCCTTTGCTTTCTTGGTGTTGAGGGACTAACCCTGCGTGTTTCAGGACCACTATTCGTAGTGGCCCCAAAGTGGTAGGGTGAGGTGTGGGTTCTGCCACCCTCCGAACTGACCTGGGAGGGAAATGGCACAGCTCAGTTCCACTATTTAATTAGATATAAAATCAGCACCACTTGAAGGGTCCAAGGGCAGATTAACCATTGGTCCTGACCTGATTTGTCACTGTTTATTGCAAACGTGGACCAGCTGCATGGCGAGAGCTTTGCTTTGTCAATAAAACCTGGACACAATGGGCTGCAGGAAAGGGAAAATGATCTGAGGAGCTTGGGCAGACAGGGGAGAAGGCTTCCGCTCTCCTACAGCAGCCAATTGCCTGGATCAGGCCTACGACATTTAATTCACAAACATGCAATCTTTAGCTCCTTTTACGTGTCCCCGGGCAATCTCGTAGACAACACCTGAAGTATATTAGAGCCTGGCTGATTATGGGTCTGCTCCAAAGCCCTCTGAAGTCAGTGGGAGTCTTTCCCCTGACTTCACTGTGTTTGGGGCAGGCCCTGGATGAATATCCCTCAGGTTAGACAGTTTAATCATCCATTCAGCAGTACACAAAGCAGATCACATACACTTTTAGCCTGCATTGTATGGTGTTATGAAACGAGAAGATTATTTGATATGATTCAGAGATAGCTCAGGTATAAGGTAAAAAAAAAATAACACCTTTGATGTCTTACATTACACTTCAGTTATTCCTTGAGGGGCAAATTCTCGTCACCTTACCCAGGTGAATATTGCGCTCAGTAATTTGGTCAAAAACATTCCATCAACCTTCTTTTTAACAGAAAAAGTGGTAGGGGGGAGTTCAGCTTGATGGAGGTTTCTTCCAAAAGAAGGAAAAAGAAAAGGTAAATGTATGTTTTTCTTCTCTCAACAATCTGAGAGAAAAAATAATCAGGAACAAAAATCTGTTTTGGAGAGATTTGCTAACAGGACAATAAAACTAATCTCTTTTTTTTTGCCAAAGCCTAAGGAGAAAAAACAATTTCCCAACAATTGCAGTCTCCATCTGGCACAGATATTTCTAGCTGAGCCATCAGCCATCCATGTACCATCAGCCAGGCCTGATTCTCATCTTGCCTTTCTTGGGTCAAGCTACAAAATGAGACTTTGTCCCTCATATTTTGTGTGCTATCAGAATGAGACCAACAGGACCATCTCCCATGAACGAGCAAGGCAGGATTCAGGTACATCACATTCAAAGTCAGGTGAAACCTGTAGGGCTGGTGGGACCTTTTCTCAAGAAGTTTCGTGAAGATTTCCTGTTGCTAGAAATGCAGCGAGGGTAAGGGCAGGATATCCATAGAGTAGTTTTTTTGAATCCTACTATTTCTTTTGAAATATTCCTAAAGATTCCAGGGAAAAATCACCCTCAATCAGCGTAACAAAGGCAATAAAACCTTCTGTACAGGCACAATGTACTGTGGCCAACTTTCATGGACTTGGTGAGTGACAACACAAATCAAAAGCCTCCTCCTTCAGAGGAGATGCAAACCACAGTCCATGGCCAGTGGCAGTAACTGAAGCCCTCTTTCTAAAAGAGTTGGCGGGCGATGAAACCCAGCGCGGATGCGCTGTGTTCTGCCTCTTGAATCCCCTCCCACCACCTCGCAATACACTCGGCATTGCTGGGGGTGGGGGGTTTAACTTCACTGGCACAAGAGTTTCCTTTGTTGATGGGAGCTGGGTCTCCTCTAGGGGACTGAGATGATCCAGCTGTACTGGCAAAGCCTTTGTACTGTGGAGTAGCTCAAGTGCAGACCTGCAGTGGGTACCTGCCTGAACCTTTGCTGGCACGTCAATAAGGCCAGCGCTGAGCAAAGTTAAACGACCCCATGCTGGAGAAGTGCCACACGTAGGAGCCAGCAAGCATCTGCGTTACTGATCCAACACATCTCTTGAAATGCCATTGGACTGCGCTCCTTTTCAGGCAGGGACTGGCTTTTTCAGTAGTTGTGTGTACAATCCTCAGCTGGAAGAACCACAGTCCCTGGCTGGGAGTGTTGGAAGGTATGGGCAGCGCAGGGCAGAGGTACCAGGTGGTTATGCTTGCAGTCATCAGCACGACCATGGTTTCACATCAAACAGGGCTGCGCTGCATTAGTCTTGCCCACTTGATGTTGCATCTTTCGAGATGCCTTGAAAGAGTGGATAAACCAAGCAAAGATGAGACTCCCTGCAATGCTTAGCTTTAGCATCAAGCAGACAGGATCTGTGGGCTCCCGACTATGTCCCATGAGATCACTGCTCCCTCAAAGCCAGAAGAAGTCATTTTACAGGGTGATTCCTATGGCTGCCAGAGCAGAGGACAGAGGCCTGAAGTTTGAGTTTCATTGACATTTCTCTGCGTACATCCCTGGGAGCCAGCTATGCCCTGGGCTGCTGGGCTATCACCTGACCCAGGCTGGGAAGAGGCTCATTGTCATGGAGAACTGCCCATCCCAGGCATGGCCTTGGCATTTAGAGGGGAGTGGGGACTCTCAGGGTGGGACCAGCAGGCTAATTGCCTTTGTCTTCCCACTCCTTCAATGGGGGAATCACAGTAAATCCCCAAAGCCCATGACAATAGCCCTGCTGCTTTTAAGTGCCTTTCATTAAACTCAATCCTCTTGCCCTCCCTCTCCCAAGATTTGCTAAAAGAAGAGTTTCTTTTAATGACAAAAGGAAACCTAAAAGGTTGCCATTAGCTCATTCACTTGGCTCCTCTCTGCAGACAGGGTGTCTATTTGCTGAAATCTACTCTCAAGTGTCCCTTGGGCAGGTTGCTTTATTATGAGCACACACCAGCCTTTGGGGTGGTGTGTCCGCAGGAGGGGCCACAGTCCCTGGTGCCAGCTAAGGGCTCACTTTCCCTGGAAGGAGTGGGATTTGGTGCTACTGGCAGGAAAGGTGCACTGGGGACAGTTAGACCCACCAAAACCTCCCTAGAGCCCACCACCATCCCTCAGAAGCAGGACTGGAGCACTGTGGTGGGTCAATCCTTCCCTGGCTCTGCTCTGGCAGGTTCTGCTATGCCATTACCCAACAGATGTGGCATGAGAAGATCAGTTGAGCCACGGGATATTTGTGGAGGACATACTGCCAGAGGCAGAGCACACAGCAACACAATTTTGCCACTGATATGGGATCTTCAGGAGAAAATGCTTATGAGTACTGTCTGCAGAAACACACAGCTGACAGAAGTGGCAGATGGTAAATCCTGAAACAAATCTGGGTGGAGGAACATGAGCTGGACACAGGCAAGTATTCCACATTGGCCCATGGCTTGCTAAGGTCTGACAACAGGCAGATGGAGCAGAGGTGTGCAATGGCCAGATACGTGAGTAAGCAGTTCCTGGCTTACTAAGGACTCTGAATCTTCTGAAGGTGTTGAGAATCTCTCCACTGCTTTTAGATCAAACTCAGCAGTCCAAAATCCAAATAAAGCTATTCCACACTTGGTGTGACTGAACTGGAACATGACAAGACTGACCACCTTGGCTTTGTGCTAATGGCAATCTGCTCGTTCCCTCCCATTATCACTACCACGGCATCACCTGAAACGCAATTAAAAATCAAGACATGAAGGAATTACCCCTACAGCCAGGAAGATGGTATCTGTGCTGGGAAGGGGTGAGCGAGAGGGGGATGAAGCAGGAGTTGCCACCCGCCCACTGGTCTCAGCTATTGCACAAATGGCTGCTGGCCAGTGCTGGGGAAAGTACTTGGTCTGGATCCCAAGCACGTGGAAGTCATCTGACATTTCGTCATGGCTTCATTATATTTTGGATGGGGCCAGTGGTTTGTCTTGCATCATCACTGCCCTGTACGTTATGCAGGTAGCCAGTGAAAAGGCACTGCATCGCCCTGCCAACTATTTTATTTTCTGAATAGCCTGCAGGGATGGCCTTACATCATAAATATATGCTAAATAGCTGCAATTTCATGCTTAACTTCATTATTGATGCTACATTCCTCATGGAGACATTTCTATTTAAGCCCTATGGAGACATTTATATTTAGGCCGAACACAGCACCCAACAAACAGCTTATGCAAACGGCAAGAATTGGGAGTTGATGGTTTTGCATAATGGCTGCTGTAGGATGGAGTCTCCTTTCCCAGCAGCATGAATCCAGAAGGATTCTCAGCAGACACCCCGCTAGCTGACAGGTCCAACTTCTCAACCAGCCTGTCATTTTAAGCAGGTGCAATCCTATTGGAAAAACTGATTTGCAAAACGGATGGAGGCAACAGTCAAGCTCAGACTTCGTCCCTCCTGCTAGCGAGCACCACGCTGGAACCAGCCCCGCTTCTTTTACTTTTGCAAGCTTTTATTATTTTTACTAAATCAGCCTGAAAAAGGACAGTTGTAATCCAGACGAAAACAAATAAACAAAAAAAGCTGAGTGCCCATTCTGCACAGTGACACTATCAGAGGCTGAAAATTGTCTCAGATGCATCTCCTTTGCGCCCAGAGCAGGTTTTTTTCTCTTAGAGCACAGATGAAATTGTTCATAAATCTTTGCACCTTTTATTCCAAACCACGTGAAAGGAAAACCTGTCTCCCACAGAGTTTTAAAATACCTCAAACATACTGAGGAACAATCAGGCAAAAATCTAGCAATTGTTAATATTTTATTCCCATCAGCTGTTCAGCCTGAAAAGTTTCATTAATACACTAACGAACAAAAAAACAAACCCAACAACAACAACAACAAAAAAATCAAAACCAATAAAACAACAAAAAAGAAGGGGAAACAAAGTAAAATAAAACTTTAACAAAGTTCAAAACACATTATAAATAAGTACAGCTCCAGAGCATAATTTACAAATATAAAACCACATAGAAACATATGTACAGAAGAGTTACATTACGTACAAATATGTATAAAAATACCCCGGTGTTTATTCTCGTGCTAAAGCTGCATGGCTAGAGTTATCTTTGGTACTAAGCTCAGGGAAAAAAGATTGTTTTACAAACCATGGCCCTGGCTGTACAATATGCCGTACACAGGAAGAGCAGAGCCAACCTCCGTGGGTTTCGAGGAGGTTTTGGGTGGGTGTTTAACCCAGAGTATCTCCCCTGTGCATTGCATATTGCAGCATCAGGGCAGAAAGCAAGGGCTTGCAAAGGCAACTGCTGGCAGAAGAGTTTTTTTAATACATTGTACAAGGCACTTCATAAGAAATCTCTTCATTTTTTTGTTTCCTGTTCTCTTCTAAAACTCACTGGATGTCTACAATTGGCTCTTACCAATACAGTTATAGTTTTTAAACTTCTTATTCTACATTCAGGACTAGAAACCTCTGAAAACATGAATTCAGTTCACTTTCGTCTGTGGAGTTTGGATGGTAAGCCATCTAAACCACCTAACATTTTCCAGGACGGGGAAAAGACTTTGCATCTGCCTTCTGCTGGTATTTAAAGAGCGGTCTTATTTTGAAAGGTGAGAAGATCTGTCTTCCTGGAAGAACTCCTGGGAAGTGTCCACATTGAAATGCTGTTTGCAAAAGCATATGGTCCTCCGTGCTGCCAAAGACACCTGCAACTCCCATTCCCTTTGCAGCACTTGCTGGCCAACTGCCCCAGCGTCTTACACCTCCGTTCCATCCCGAGTGTAGATGAGGCTGTTAACCGTGAAGTTGTAGTAGTGGTTGTACTGGGCTCCCTGGCTGCTGCTGCTGGGATGGAAGGAGCTGTAGTAGGCGGGGGAAGGTCCCGCAACTCGCTGCAGCTGGTCTGGTGAAGGCACCTCCTGAGAAGAGCTGCTGGAAGGAGTGAAAGTGCCACTGCTCAGCTGGCCAGCAGAGAAGTTCCTGTGATGCAGGTCACTGCTGAGACCCCCTGTCAGCCGGCTGCCTCCGCTGCTCAGGGAGCTCATGCCGCTGAAGAAGGTGCTGAGGCAGCTAGGGGTGGATGAAATGATACTGGAGGGAGAGGAGCTTTTTGGATGGTCCCTGGTAGAAGGTGAGGGGTCCAGCTCCGGAGGCGGGCTGTTTCCACACGGTTTTCCTGCAGCTGGGATGGGTCGCTCTTCCTCAGCCTTCAGGCCTCCCAGAGAGGAGGCCGCAGATGCGGTCGCAGGGGCATTGGGCTCTGAGCGCCGCTTGCGTTTGCGACGGAAGTTCCCATTGTCAAACATCTTCTCACAGTTGGGATCTAAGGTCCAGTAGTTTCCTTTCCCTGTTGGAAAACAGGAGAAACAAGAGAGAAAGTCAATTTCTGTGACAGTGAGCCGCAGACAGATAAGCAGTATGCATGCCTTGTCTGATCAGTGCAGCACCTGCACCTCTCCTACACCTGCTCCTCCTCTGTCTGTCGTCCAGTACATGGACCTAAAACATGGCTCCAGAAACTTCATCACCTCCACCCCTCCGATGCCCAAGTGAACCTTAAGGCCATATGGAGAAGGAGAACCTCCCCATCACAGAGTATAAACCTCCCTTGAGGATCTGCACCTCCACCTCAGACCCAGCCAAAGGGAACGTGAAGCGGGGCTCCCCCTGCTCTGGCTGCCTCACAGCAAGCAGAGGCACTTGGAGCCACCTTGGCCATAGGTGACAAAGTGGTGCCGCTGCCATGGCTCTTCTCAAGAGCTGGTGGCACAGTGGGTTGGCACACCCAGGGACACCGAGGGGACAGGGGACAGCAGGTTGGCAGCATGGAGCTGCGGGGGCTGCAGACAAGCTGCTCCACAACCAAGTGCGTGGGGGCTGCGGTGGCATTAGCTGTCCCCACACACCTCTCGCGCATGGCCGGGCCTGACGGGAGCGGTGACTCCACAACGTTCCCCCCAAACGACCCCCACAATGTCCCCTCCTTGCCGG
>NW_010302600.1:0-4733 GCF_000700745.2 Antrostomus carolinensis | reverse complement strand
GTATATATAATTATATATATATAGTATTATATATAGTATATATAATCAGCTTCTCAAGCAAGAACCATCATTAATGTCCTTTTTACCCTTCCAGACTAAGTGAGAGACAGTGTGATTTATTTAGAGCAGCAAAAGTGACTGAGCTGCAGTGAACTCTTAAAACATTCCATTGGAGATCCTTAAGTTCTTTTCCTGAACTACAGCACCTCTGATGTTTTTCTCAATACTGATCAGACACATCATAGTACAAATAAATGGTTTTGTGAAAGTCCTATATGTATTTAGATATGCACAGGCTAAAATAGTTATCTCGTATGTCATGTAAACAAAATGTTATCTGTACATTCTAATTATAGATTATATCAATTTGTCATTATAAAGATTCCTATTTGTTTATTACAAGATACTTAATAGAGAAAATTCTCACTTAGCATAATTTAGCCTCGAAAAACCCCTAAAATATATATTCCTACTTTTACTTTACAAATGCCTAGATACATTAAGTATTTTCTTTGACTTTTTTTGCTTAGGAGTATCTCCTCCTCCTGGAGCTGTGTTAGTCTTGCATTCTCTTCCCCTTGAATTCCCCCTGGCAATGGCATTCACAGAACAGCTATTAACTTGGAAGTTGGAAGATGGGGATGGAAAATCAGAAGATGAACTGGATACTATTCCTGCTTCAATTCTCTTGCAAGTAGTGGAATTTTTAGGTGAGAATGTAATATTTACTTAGTAATGAGCACCAATAATATGCTGGATGGAGAGTTTAGGGAAAAAAAAACCAAAAACAAAACAATTGCAAAGTGTTTCTGAGCTCTGCCATTATGTTGAAATTTTATTCAAACTCCAGAAATTTTCTGTTGATATGCACTTCTTGGAATGACCTTCCTGTATTTCTTACTGCTGACATATGGCCATTGCAACAACCTTTTCTGTTTTTTTTTTAATTTTTTATGTTACTGTTGCAACTCAAGCTCTTAACAGTGAAATACTGCTGACTCCCATGTCTTGTCTTCTGCACACAGGGAACTTTCTCTGGACAACTGACATGGCAGCATGTGTGAAGGAATTAATATTTCATCTCTTGGCTGAGTTGCTTCGTAAAATTCACAATCTGGAGCAGAAAAAAAATCCAGCAGGATTGTCATCTTCTATTGCCCTTCAGTTAAATCCCTGTCTAGCAATGCTGATGGCCCTGCAGTCAGAGCTTCACAAGTTGTACGATGAAGAAACACAAAACTGGGTGTCTGGAAACGCGTGCAGTGGTTCTGGTGTTGGAGTGGCTGACCAAGGAAGATTTTCAACGTACTTCCATGCTCTGATGGAAGTCTGCCTTGCTGTAGCAGAAGTAACCTTACCTATCAATATGAGTGTAACAGCTAACGTGATGTCTTCAACAAGTGCCCCAAATCTTAGTGACTCTTCATCCTCGTCTTCATCTTCTCCAGGACAGACACCGCAGAGTCCAAGCTTGCTGTCAAAGAGGAAAAAAGTCAAAATGAAGCGGGAAAAGACGTCGTCTTCAGGCAAACGTTCTTCATCCAGAGCAGCTGAAACAGATGCTGCAATCCTCAGCATAGGAGGAAGCAAACCTGAGGATATGTTATGGTTTCATAGAGCGCTGACTCTGCTTATAATTCTCAGACACCTGACTAGAAAGGATCCACAGGGGCTGGGTGTGACAAACGATGCTGTAGCAGATGCGTGTCAGGCGCTAGTGGGTCCCACAGCTCATAGCCGCTTGCTCGTCATCTCTGGAATACCGACGCACTTGGAGGAGAGTACTGTCAGGAGTGCCATCAGGAAGGCCTGTAACGCGCATGGTGGAGTCTTCAAAGATGAAATCTACATCCCTTTGCAGGAAGAGGAACCAAAAAAAATCAAGGACAAAGCAGAAGGTGGAGAATGCAGAACTGAACTGGAAAAACCAACTGTTTCGAGTAGCGCGGACAGTTTGGATATCAGCAGCTCTAGCAGTGTCACACCCGCCATGAGCGTGAGCGCTTCAGCCTCCACGAGCCAGGCTTCCCTCTGCAGCTCGCAGGGAATCTCTCGAACCGTTAGTGATATCTCAGTTGACCAGTTTCAAGCAGGACTGGAACTGGCCATCCCACCAGGATTGCTAGAACCACATGTTGTTTCCAGCCAGGAGAGTCTGGATCTTTCACACTGCAGTACCGGAAGCCTTGGCAGCCTCGGCAGCCTCGGGGAACCGCTTGACAACGCCGAAACAGCGTCTGTGTCTGATGTTGGATCGATGTACACAGTCACATCTCTGGACAACCAGCCACTTCTGTCACGGCCCATCAAAGGTTTTGCTGTAGTGGAGGTAATGGCCTTCAGTCAGAGGGTGCCTTTTGGGCCAGGTTTTTTTCTGAGAGAATGAGATCTGATTCTAATAACTGTTTGGTTTTTTTTTAACCTCTAGCTTTAAGAAATACCATAGTTTTTGTGGTCTGTGTGTAACACCATGATCTGCCTGTTAAGGAAAAAGTGTGCTCTATGTTTTCTTTTATAAAGATTATTCACTGAGGCCACAACTTGAATGGTGGAGAGTGAAAAGTACAGTTAGCAAAGTGTGGTTCAGCGTAGGTCATGGGCACAGAATAAATGTCTGTCAATGTGCGTGCAAGACGAAGGAGATGAGGAGTTCTCAGCTTGGGCAGGATGGCTGAGGAACACAGAACTTTCTTCTCCATTGGCTTTCTCTGTATCATTGACAATCTTAGAAGTGTTTATGGTCTCTCAGAGGACAAAAGGGACCTAACAGTGGAGTTACCAAGTATCAGTTTTAAAACCAAAGGAGGTGCTCTTGCATGTTCCCAGTTGTAGAGCTCATTGCCACAAGGTGTTGTGGAAGCCAAGACTATAAATGGATTCATAAGGGATTAAGTTCATGGAGGATGTGCAAATTAAATTGTTCAGCACAGCAGTCAATGCAGCCTTCAACTTAGGAAATCTTTAAACTGCTGATTTCTGGAGGCTGAGAGAATGTGTAAAGGAAAAGATCTCTTCATTGCTTCTTTCATGTGATGTTCTTCAAAGATTTGCTACTGGTCACTGCTGGAGATCAATTTAGATTAATTGTAGTTTGACCCACAAGGCAATTATTTAATTTTTAATGAGCACATTTTGTCATCTCTTAAACCATTTACAGATTCCTTTATAAAGTTACTTGAGAAGAGAAGATAAATTGTGTCGATGTCTGGTTCCAAATTAATTTTTAAAAGCATTGTGGGCAATTGTCATTGATGCCAGATCACTCCAGGTTTTTCAGCTTTGCACAAGAACACTGCCTCTCTTGTTACACTCACTGCAGGCTGCTTGCAAAAGCTCAGCCATTTCTGATAGCTTGTGAATGTAGAGAGGCATTTTTGCATAGCCTGGGATTGTATCAGTTTCCCTTTCAGAAGGAAATCAGCTTATTTAGACAGAAAATCTTCCATTGCTGTTCTTAAGCTATTAATTGACATGAAGAGTTTAAATAAACCATGTGTACAGGAAGCTGTCAGCATATTCACATTGAAACCTACTCGAAGTCTGTAGCTGCTTTGATGCTGATCATGGTGGTTATTCTTGGAATCAAAGGAAGTTATTGTTCCTCTTCCCACTTTCTGTAGCTGAGACTTCAAGGCTTGTGCTAATTTAGATAGATTTTTCTAAATGGAGAATTGAAGCAAGGACAGCAGAGTTGCAGATAGTGACAGGTTGCCTATCTGAAACTTTCAGCTTCTTACCTGATATTTCTAAGGGCTTAGTCTCCAGACTAAGAAATGGAATAGCTGGTTCAGAACTGTGCCTGATGAACTCATCACATGGTGATTTCAGTGGCTGGATATTCTTAGAAAGGATGTTTTCTAGGCTGAACCTGAATTCTAGTATCAAATGATTGATGTAGAAGAGATGCAATAGTGATTATCCACATGGGGAGGGGAGAAAAATTAAGACCCAAATTAATATAAATAGAAGATAAATTGTTTTGTTGGAATTTCTGTTAACTAATTTCACTATTTATACAGATAAGGTCAAGAGCTAAAATAGAGAAAATCCGAGCCAGTCTATTTAATAGTAGTGACCTCATTGGTTTGTCAAGTCTGGATGGTGAAGATGAACTGATGGAAATGTCAACTGAAGAGATTTTAACTGTTTCTACTGTAAATCAGAGTTTATTTGATACACAAGGGAGCCCAGCACTGGAAGATTATTTCAATGATAAGTCAGTGAAAGGTATGTGGTTTTCATATTGGCAGTCTCTCATTTGTACTGTGCTTGGGGGTTTTTTTGTGGTTGGGGGTTTTTTGTTTGGTTGTTTGGTTGATTCTTTTTTGGACATATGGGGTCAGATTCTCCTTGCTGGTGTAAATTCAGTGTGACTCACTAGTTGTTGGGTAACAACGAGGCAGGGAGCCAAGGAGTAATTTCAAAGCGAGTTTCCTCGCTGTCATCAGTTGGCAAGCAGCTATTTGCAATCTGAACATTGCTCAACTGCCCTCACAGCTAATCAAATGGTAAAAAAAAACAAAACAAAACAAAACAAACCTCCCCACCAACCCAGAAAGCTCTGAGTTTAGTACCTTTTTTGAGAAAATAGCCACTGTAATCATTTACCACTGTTAGACCCAGCATAATTTTAGAGGAGAAACTATTCAAGTAGAAGAGCCAGTAAATTATATTTTCTAACAACATGAAAGCTATACAGACTTTTATATTTATATTTATATTTATATTTATAT
>NW_010302599.1:20874-26759 GCF_000700745.2 Antrostomus carolinensis | reverse complement strand
TAAGTCGTTCCATCACCTTCCCAGGGATAGATGTCACCTTAAAACAATTTTGTTTCCTTCCTAAAAAATATTCAGAACAGAGAAAAGATCTAATATACAATTATATTTCTTTTTAGGATTAAAAAAGATACTTATCAGTCAGTTTTGTTTTAATCAGAGGAAACTGTAGATTGCTTACATGTAATGCAAGTGGGACATGCATTTGGTACCTACTGGCTTCTCCTGTGACCAAAGCTTTCCATGGCACCATGTTCCATGGTAACCACAGCACTTCCCAAGCACTGGACATCAACAGAGGGGGTAAAAACGAGTACTAAGTTTGGAAAGAAATTCAAGTCTCAGTTCTTAGTTTTTCCCCCAGTAGTGTCTTCATATTCAGATGAACTTCTGAAAGCATACAAATTATAGATAATTTCTCCTAAAGAAAGAAAGGCAGAAGGGAATAATTTATTCATATTTCTTTTCTTCAGTATAAGAAAAAAAAAATCAGACTTTTTAATTCATAATCTAAATATACAGTCATTAGTTTATTTTTTACCTTAGCCACTTCTGTATTCTAGATATCCTGGAAGCAAAAAAACCCCAACATAACTGAATTTTTTTTTTTCTGTCCTCCTTACAGTAAAATGGCAGTTTACCAAGAAGTGTGGATTTGCAAACCTAGAGGTGAACAAGTAGTTCTTTAACTGCCAGGCTGCTGATTTCAGGATGCTAAGTAAGCCTTAGGGAGATACTGGAATGGCATGCTGTTCATGAGGCAGCCTCATTTACAAATGGTGGTAGCTAGCACCAGTATAGACAGTAAAAAGTCTCTCTGAGATTCACCCCTACTTTTTAGGAGGCTCTATCTCCCGTAATATTCCCTACAAAAAGTATTAAGCACAACAACATGTACGGCTCACGTAAGAAAGGCAGAGAAATCAGCATCTCTCCAAGCACACTAGGTAGCTGGCTTACATGCCTACTTCTCACCCTCTACTGGGATTTTGGTCTCATTGTCATCCAGTTCAGGATTAGTATGAACTTTCTCAATACCACTCAAGCTGTTCTCCAGGTGTTGGCGTTTAAGGAGCTGACAGACATAGCCAGTACATCTATAGAGTTATGGAATTCAAATTTCTTGATTGACACCTTGCTGGTTCACGCTTAGCTTGAATCTGGAGTAGCTAACTCAATCTCCTGGCAAGCAAACTCAGACATTGAAGTGCAGCTGCTTTGAATGTATGGATGCAGGAGTTTCAAACTGTGTTACACAGCAAAACCACTTTCACGTATCAGTAACCATGACATGCAGCTGGGGTCTATGTCCAGCCTCAGAGCTGAAGGTGATCAGGTCAAAAGACAAATGATTCCAATCACAGTTACTGAATGCACGTGGCATGGATCAGTGGGGCCATATGGACAGCCCTTCTCATAATAATATGCTGGAAACCTTTTTCCTGATTATACATTAATAGTGACAAACTCATAAGCATTGTCATAAAAATCCCAGGAGCTCTTGTAAAATCTCTTCAGGGAATCACATACTGGTTGGTTTTTGTTTTGTTTTGTTTTTCCTTAGCATTTGTTCTCTTTTTTTTCTTGCTTATGCAAAAAAAAAAAAAAAAAGTTCCCAGCACTGACACACACTTGCAGTAAATTATTACTGATTTTATCAAATCCGTCAGCTGTATTTCAGTGCCAAAGCTACTACGGGGCCATTTATTGCTTCCTATAGTATACTCTACATTGATGAGCATTGTGTTCTGAGAATGGTGCTATTTACATTGTGGAAGGAAATTACTTTGGGTAGTCTGAAAATATAGGCAGTTTGTTAATTGGATAAAATGCTTTCTTTGATGGCAATTGGTTTGTTCCTTTCCTCACCCCACAATATCAGAATTACTGAAAGGTTCTTCAGACAAGGAAGGAGGGGGGAAATAGCCGTGAAAATAATAGGCATGATATCACTATAAAAAAAGAAAACTAGTCTTTTAGAATGGTGTGGCAGAACCTAGTTCATGCATTCATCTCTAGCATATACTTCTGAACTGTCAATATACACTACTTCCTAGTTTATAGGTTGATTTAAAGCTGTTCTTCCATTTTTATGGTTTTTTGCATGTAAAAAAAAAAAAGTTTCTTTTTCCATATTGTATCTATCTGGGTTGCACTTAATGCACTTAGAAGTGATTTAATTCTAATAATCTGAAATGACAAGTACTGTATGGGTTTTCTGTTGGCATTAATAGGATTAAATCAGAAGTGAGGTATATACTGACAGAGAGGCAGGAATTAAGGATCATAAAAACAACATTTGAAATTGTTCTTAAATTGATACAAAGCTCAAAAAAAGTGCTAGGAAAAAAATAAGCAGTGGGAGCAAAGGAAATATACTGTTCAGTTGCAAAAGAACTAAGAGTAGGAACAAGTGAAATAAACATGGCAATGGATTGTTTTATGAGATCTGTTGATACAGGAGAGAATCGTCTTAAAGAATAGGAAGATGTCACAACAGTTCTAATATGTGAGAACAAGAAGCAACAAATACAACAGAAAGTTAGAGATCCATTAGAGTTCCCTTCAGCTTTGGGAAAAGCTTAGGAACTCTTTGTAAAGATTAAGCATGGGAATTGCCAAGAAAAGGACAGAAGAGATTGATTTCACGTTCCTTTCTCTTTCTTTTTCCTCAGTATTTGAGATCTTTCAACTAAATTCTCCAATAAAAATCATTAAAAATTAAACTCCTTTCCAGTTCCTTAGTAAGTGGAAAATTTGGGTAGATTTAAGGAGAAGAATCCATATTTGAAACAACTTAAGTGAAAAAAATGTGTATGGTAAATAAAGAATTGATCTTATTTTGCTGAGGAAAGAAAGCTGAAAGGCAAAGACAACTGGTACCTGCTAAATATGAAGAACTATATGCTACCGAGAATTAAATTGATGTAAGCTACTGTCCTTTGCATTTATACTCATGAACTAAAATAATGACGTCCAGATGAACAAATAGTCCACAAGAATAAATTAAGAATGAGTAAATAAAGATTGCACACTTATGTACAGGAAAAGATTAATAACTTCCTCAGCTAACATGGGCTGCAACAGAGTTCTTGGGAAACAAAGAATGATTCTTGTTGGAGGGAGGAAAATACATATGAAGTTTAGTAGAGAAAAATGGGACTATTATATCACTGTGGAGGGAAAGGATGTTTTTGTACTGTAGCAGAACATGTGAGACTGAAATAGAAAGATAGCTTCTCAAGGTGTGACGTTTACACAAATTTAGCATCTTTCATGATAAGACAGTAAATACTACTGCACCCTGTGACTACTTTACATGTTTGGGGACATTAAATCTGTGCATTTTCTCTCTACTATTTCTAAACAGGCAGTATAATAAATATTATTCACCAGCACAAAAGGAAGGAAAAAAGACAAGGGCTAGAAGTGTGAAATTAAGTTGTGATATTTTGTGGCTTTTTACTCTATTTTAAAGGAAACTTTATTATTTTAGTAAGAACGTGGAAGAACATGGTCTTGATGATCTAGGTTTTGAATATTTTTTACTCCAGAGAATATAACTAAGACTTCGCTTTATACATGGTCAGAAAAAAAGGAGTTGGATTGCTATTTATAATTTTTCAGCAAGCTGTGATCCTTATTAAATGTTCTTTCTCATAAAAATTCCCCATAAGAAGTTTACTTCTAAGCATTCCTTAGGAAAATAAAAATATTTCCTTTAAAGTTTTTATTCACTCCATGGAATTTTATTTTTCTACTATAGGTTTTTATTAGCTATTTCAAGAAAATAATTGTTAAAATTAAATTGATTTAATGAATAATTGTATAAAACTCAGTCACACAGGTAGTGCTTTTATTGTCTTCCTCCTGCTAGCTTAATATCACAGGATGTGAAAAATCCAAACTAAAACTTTATCATGCTGTCTAGTTTGGGAATGTACATAATACTCCTTGTTCTCACACAAAAGATCTATATAAATCAGTGGAGACTGAATGAACTTTAGCAGTAGCATTATTCCTTCATCCATACAGAGACTCTACAGAGGGCTGTAGGATGAAAGAGATGTAAAGAACATACAGATGGATGCAGAATAAATTTGGAATATGATCAGATGATCTTTCATGTTAGAACATTTTAATAATATCCTGTCCTTTAGCTCAGACATATATCTGATGACAGACGTGGTGTTAATCCCTTGTAATGAAAAGAAAATGATTTAGCTGTACTGCTTGCTGTGAACTATTGCATCCTCTTTGTTGCATCTTACCTCTTCCTAGTTCAACAAATTCATAGTAGAGTTGCTAAATAAAAGTTAAAGTTCACTTAGACTCAAAAGCAGTCCTGGGTCAGTTTTGAAAGCTGTGGTGTTTCATCTCTCAGTAGTTCTAGGTCTGTTCCAACAGCATGTGAAAAAGAACTCTTACGGGCATTGATTCAGGGTTGCCACCTGAAAATTCCCTCAGTGCCTTCAGTTCTCTATTACCCCAGCCACCTCGATTTTCTGTCAGTGTAAAAAGATAAAGTAGTATATCAATATAGCAAACATCAGGGGTTTTTTTTAAAAAAAACAAACCTCCCATTGATGCATCTTGCTGCATTTCAGTGCCATGTAATAACTGATACAGAACTTCTTCCTCTCCAGTACCTGAATTCCTTCTGGATTTCATCCAGAAGTAAAGGGTCCTTTTTGTACTGTGATTGTGCAAAAAGATTTTCTTCAGGCTTGGGAAGAACACAGATGTATTAGGAAGAACATGTGTCTCTACTATTCTAGTAATGCAAAATTATTTCCCAATTATTTTTTGCTGGTTTTTATATCCTTTATTTTTCCAGATAATTTTTAACATGCATACAGCTCTCTCTGCATTTCAGTCCACTGCCTTTTCAGAGAAACTTTAAGTTGCAGTACTAAATAATATGCAGTTCAGCAATAAATATAAAAGTATTAACAGACCAGATATTAAAATTAATTTTGTTCTCTTTGTGTATAAATTCAGACCTGCAGCAGTGTGTTAGGAAGCATTTCCATAAAAAACCCCACATCATTAAAAAAAGGAAAATTAAGAAATTTTTATCCTTTCATATTAATTAGCAGAAATGGAAGTAGCCTGAGCAATTTTACTTTGAGATGGTCTTCAGTTCAAGTAGCACAGTGTTTTTCTTCCTACCAAAATATAACAATTTCAAGCACATAAACACACATTTACAATAATCTTATAATTTGACTTGTTCTGTTTCAATCTCTGTGTAAGCAATTTACATGTAATATAAATTAAAAATAAAAGTTACTCCCGTATAAACTACAGAGCTCTGATTACATCCAGTGTCACTCTGTAAATACTGGATTATATACATGTTATCAACTTATATCAAAAGATTCATTTAATGAGTCATCAAACCCCTTATTAGTCACTTCTTTGTGACTCTTCTTGGTAGGCAAAATTTTTAAATCAAGTTACTGTAGTTACAACAAAACACATGGGCAATGAGATTCTATTTTCTTTGTTTGCTTTCCAAGGACACACCAGAACCAAAAGTTTTATGACTAAACAAACAAGGAAAAACATGTATTCTACAATATAAGGTCATTTCTTTATTGAAGGTTACTAGCAACATTGTTAAAATGAGCACAAAATGTGAAGGACTTGTTTGCACCATCAGAGTTATAAGGTAAAAATACTTCTGGTTGCCATGATAATTATATCACAAATGTTAAGGAAGGGTTTTTGAGATAGGAAAGAGTCTTACAGCTGTAGCTGGAGAGTGCTTGCTCCTGACTGGCAACTCAGACCTGGGTGCAGGATACTAAGGGCCTGATGCTATATTGTTTTAAGCCAGGTGTGTGTAGTCTTTGGACTTCATATTATCTGAATCTAAACTGAAT
>NW_010302599.1:8816-20852 GCF_000700745.2 Antrostomus carolinensis | reverse complement strand
AGGAATGCAGAGGCTCACAACCTTCATGGCTCTATTTGTTTATGGTTGTGTTCACTCAATGCTTCCTTTTCCTTTCACAGCTTTTTAGGTACCCTCTCCCTAGTTGTAATTAACCTTTAATTCTTCATGTTGTCTTTCGTCCCCATATTTGCAATCCTTATTTGGCTTTCTTCTGCACCTCTGTTTAACTTGTCTTCTCAAAGTAAAATGAGAAAGTGTCAAAAGTTACACTGGAAACTGTATTTTCTTGACACAACTGCCTGGACATTATCTTAAATAAATTAATGAATAGAGGCCAGAATGTCAAACGAGTAAATGAGATGATAGACATAACTATGCCAAGAGTTTTACAAGGCAAGTACTGGAGACTATATCTGTAGTAATGACTGGTGTTCAACTACCAAATGCTATTCTAAAGGATACTACTTAAGTGTAATGCAATTATATTGTTGGGAAAACAGGCTAATGGCACAAGATATATTTTAGTATATGCAGAAAATCCATGCATATTTTCCATTTTGGCCAAGGCAATATTTCTGGACTGTCAAACGCTATCCACTTCAAGTAAGATATATGCAGATGGTCCAGAATCTATAAGTTAGTTAGTTGATGATATAGACCGTTGGTGAAACATTGGTTCATTTTAATTAAAAAAAAAAAAAAATCTTATGGAAGATGGTAGATTTTTCTGCAGGAGGTTACAGGAGCTATGTGAAAACACTGCTTTTTCACATCCACTAAGATAGGACAAGGAGAGATGAATTTCAGCTACAACAAGGGCTTATTTGTCAGTAAAAAGATTTCTGATTATTAGAGCTTGAGTAAGACACTAGAATTTTCATCGTTAGTCTTTAAAAAAAAAAAAAATATAAAAAGCTTAATCAATATCTCCTAGCAAGGACATTCACAACTGATGCTGCCTAAGGAGAAGAGGCCTGAGTTAAAAGACATTTCAAGGTTCCTTTCAGATTCACTTCTGTACATGTCTCTATTCCTGGAAAAAACTCATAGGCACTAACATACCTTTGTTTGCCTAATGGCTGTCCCAAACATTAATCTTTATATTAAGCATGTTAATTTCCTTGTGAGATGTGTTGCTGAATAAGAAATTCAAACTTCATGCTGGTAATGATATTACTTGACTATTCCTTACCACAAGCGCACAAGTGCCACTTCTGAACTACTACTTATTACAGCTATGTTGCAACCAATTCATTGGATGCTACACCTATTGTAGTAACGTGATAGGTCATGGTTATTCATGCACTGAAGTCAAAAGAGTCATCTAACTCATTGTGCAATAACAGAAGCTGACGCTGCATACTTGCTAGTTTTATGTGAGTAGAAGGTGACTGCATCTGTTTATTATTCACATTAGATGGATTATGACCTTTAAGATAGCAGGCAAAAGTATCTTGTACTACTGAACTCAATAAGGGGCTTAGCAGAAGTGCCAGAACCTAACAAAAAAAAATAAATTAAGATGAAAGGTAAGTATTCAAAGCTCAGCACCCAGATGAACAATGGAAACAATCTATATGTTTAAGGAACCTAAATAAGATGTTTATCACCCCAAAATGCTAAGGCTTCTCACATTTGATTGGAGTGTGTGAAAATTATAGGCTCCTAGGTCCGCAATGAAGTGTATAAAAGTAATTTTAACCACCTGACTTTGAATATTTCAATCAAAGTATAATTAAAAATTATTCTACTGCCCACTTTGTGGGCTTTATTTTTCACATCTAGACCATAAGAAGTTAAGAACTTCCATTTTGTGTAGTCTTTCCCTTTCAGTAGCGGTCTGATTAAGAACTTTTGTCTTTCTCTATGAGGAGTATAGAACTTAATAAGTATATTTATTTTTTTAATATATCCGTCATTATTATGTAAATATATTCTATTGAACTTGTGTTGTGCTGTTAACAAAGAACAGGATGTCAAGGCTATCTTTGATATGCTTGTAATTGTTTGATTAAAAGGATCAACATCAAACTAGTATTTCTTTCCTTTTCATTTTACATTTTGTTCCATTCCATATTAAAAAAAAAAAAAAGCCAGAAAACCATGACCTGTGAATAGAAAGTTCAAAATGTAAATTTACTTCTATTTAAAAGCTGTGGTATTGATTTCATTATGTGTTTTAATCCAGATGGCTCTGTTCTTTACCTGCACAAGAATTTGTTATTGGGTTCAGCTTGATAGGTAGCTGTGTCTAGTTAAAATAACGCTTTTTCCTGAACAATGTCAGTGTTAGCAAAGTGTTCTGCAGTGATTCAGCCTCAATTTAAATGATTCGTTATATCAAAATGACACAAGACATTTTTTAAGTAATTCAAAACAAATGCATGTTACAGTTTCTTAGCATATGCATTATTAGGGTTGTAACTCAGGATCCCACAACTGGGGTTTTACACAGAAAAGAGGGATTGCTTTAGGTGTGTCATAAAATATATAGTCTCACCAAGAAGCTGAGCTTATAGGATACAATGGGATGTCATGCTCCCTACCCGGAAATGGATTAAAATCTACAAAGAGTATAACTTTTTTTCACAGTTTTTTTTCCACAGACACTTCTAATGTCAAATTTTCTCTAATTTTAGAAGAAAATGTGTTGTAAGGTATGGAGTAGAGGAAAGTCTAGAACTTACCAAATTAATTTCTATCCCACGTAAAACAGAAAAGTTTATGAAAATCAGAGAGAACATGAGTATGCACCAGTGACTGGCACACCTTTGTTAAGCTACTATCACTTTATTTTAGAACAAGAAATATCTCTCAGCTGCCATGTCTCTGAACTCACATTTTGTCTTTGGTATAGATGCGGGGCATAGTACAGCTTTTTTGTTTTTTTAATGCTTCTACCAGTCCTTCCACTAAGGTTCTTCAGATTGTGACACGTCACTTCCTACATAGTGTTGAGTTGTACCTTTAGATACTTAACAACTTTGTGCAAGTGGCCACGAACTCTTACTCCATCACACACAGGAAAGGTTAGCGTGGCGTTAGGGCCAGTCCAGAATCTCAGGCAAGTGCACTAACAATGAGACACCAGGGAGGATGTTAAATGAGGATAAGAAGTTGCTAGTCACTGACAAAAGCACTGTTCCAGCATGTCCATGGGGCTGCTCCACCAATGCCCTATTGGTCTCCAGTGCTTCACCTCCTCCACACTGAGTTTAAGTTTGTAAACATAAACTGGGATGCTTCAGCCTTTTCTGCTGCAGCCTCTGTGAAGTACCTGCACACATGCTGGCCAGCATTCCTCTCTCCACCAAACATAAACCTGCTCTTTGTCAGATAGTCCCCCTGTGGCCTATCAAACATGTACTGCAAGGGTAATGTTTTGTAAGTGAAGAAGAGAGTAAAAACAGAGGGAAGCAAATGTCAACCAGCAGATAGAAGTGGAAACACCTGTTCAGCAGTGAGGAACAGCTGCACATGTGCAGCTGCTGCTCCCTCTCCATAAGCACCGTGTGCTTGTTGCTTTACTTAAGGTTGACCAGGTTCTCTGTAGGCCTGTGAGATTTAGTTGATGCTATTTAGAAAAGGAATCTCCTTCACCCTCTGGATTTACTCAGCCTTAATCAGAATTTCTACGGCAAATAGCAGACCTATAAAAGTTGTATCTATTTTTATATTTTATTTCTTCTAAAGAAGAATATGGAATGGAAAGTTTTCTAACTAGTGATCATTAAGATAAACTGTGGATGACTTTCAGAGAATGTACGAGGTCCACGGGGTTTTTTTTGTTATCTTCTGCCACCATTTACTTTTTTAACTGACCCTGCAAGCAATGTCATTCATGAAGGAGTTACTTAAAGTGAATGTGCTTGTTGGAATCTACATATGATCTTCATTTTTTGAGTTTGTCTTTTTTAATAGGAAAATTTTCTTTTAGAAAATATAGAATTGCAATATAAATGCATTCTAGATTATTTCCATAACTACTTATATTACAATAGCTTATTTGAAATTAAGCATACATCTTTCCTACATGCAGAAAATGTCCCATTCCTCAGTCATATGTAGGCACTTAATTCCCACTGGAGAGCATCCAACTCACAGTATAATTATGAGCAATAGTCAAGAACCACCAAACTCAATTGCATTGAACCATGAAGTATAGAAAGTACGAGAAGAGATTACAGGTTTTGTAGTGATATGTAAACTGAAAATAATTGGCCTGCAAGCTGAGTGCAGATGCCTAGCCATGTGGTAAACTCTGCAGAATAGCCTAATAAAAAAGGAATTAACTGCTGTCAAACTTCAGGCCACCACTCTTAATTGTAATAACCAATTAATAGCTGACCTGCTATTGGCTTTACATTTCTTTTCTTTTTCCTTTCTTTCTTGTGCTGTAGATATATCATATGCTAACATTAGGTAATTAGCTTAAAGATAAGTAATTTATGATAAAATTCAGACAGCTGAAATGTATAGGTATCATTTAATTTTTGCCATAACATATACAAAGATAATTGGAAGTTGGGAACATATGGGACAACAATATTAGGGCATTCAGTTCATATAAAATTCAGCATTGATATGTTCCGCTCCAGAAAAGGTAAAAAAATTAAATGTGGGAGGCTTTTTTTTTTTCCTGGAAAAAGGTCAATCTTCTATTACAATGGTAAAGAACAGAGTGATATTTTGTAAAAGGTATTAGTGGCAGTGATTTCTTCAATTTGTGTCTGCCAAGTTTTATGACAGTGTACATAAAACTAACTATAAAAAAATCTTATAACTGGAGTACTCATCATGTTGCCTTAAAAATGGGTACAAAAAAATAAATCCCTTTAGTGGATGGCACTTAACTCCGGTTGACAGTAGGCTCAATTCTACATGTTTTACTCATAGCTTTAATGCTAGTGACGTCAGTGACTTTGTACAAGGCCAGCAGGGTTTGCCCTGAGTCATGTTTGCTCAGAAGGAACAGACATAAAGAAAACTACCTCTAAGTAAAATTATAGCATAATCCAAGAAAAATCTCTGAATTTCCTATTGAAGAAAGGCATTGTTTTTTCCTGTGAAGGAATGGTGTTCAAACACCATTTTATATCTGTATGCTTTGGGTATGCTGCAATACACTGAACTGTAACCTCCTGTCCTCGTTTTGTACACCATTTAGAAGGCATTCATGTATAAATATCCTTCCAGCATGCACACCTCTAGTGAAGTGTAGTGCTCTGCACAGCATCCTCAGCTCAGGGGGAAACCTCTTCTCTGCATCATGCTACAGTGATTTGTCACAGGAAAATGTTCCTCTCTGAAATCCTACAAGTCTACTAATTGGGGTCATGGTGTGCTTTTTTTGAATGTGGTCACTGCCAAGAAAAAAATGGACTGTCCCATGGCCCCTACTGGGAAATAACCAGAGAAAGGGAGGAAAGAGAAGAAAAACATGACATTGCTCTGTTATACTGACACAACTTTGGAGTAGCTCTTTTGCTGGCCAGGATATCCCTGGCAAAGAAAACCTGCTTGTAGAAACCTATACCTTTGCCTGAGGAATGTTAGCTTGTTTAGATGAATACCTCAAGAGGGCTCCAGAAGTTTGAAACCTGCAGTTTGCTCTGCTCTACTGCATACCTGCAGCTTCTAGCACTTCCCAGTGTGAGTCACTCCTGCAGGCAGCCTCCGTGCGCATGGTTCACAGCTACTTTCCAGCTGGCTATTTGCCACCCAGCCTTGTGTGGAATGCTACCTGGCTTTAAATGCTTTGCAGATAGATTTTTAGAGCCTCTTTCCTTTTTTTGCCTTGCTATAAAAGTCAACAAAAGGATCTGCTCTCAGCCTCAAACTTTGCAACATTATGTGTATTGAGAACACCTCTTTATTCACTTCAGTTCTTGATTGTCTTCAGGCATACCTTAAAAATACTTTGCATTCAGTAGCACATTTTCTGTGCCATTTATTTACCATTTGTTTACCATTTCAATAAAGCAGAAGAAACGCAACCGTGACAATTAACAGTATGTATTGTTTCTCTAAGACAATTCTTGTAATTAGTATGTTAATTTCCAACAAATACAACCAAAGCTATATTAGCAATCAGTATTACCATATGCTTCTGGGAAGAAAATAATTATCAAATTGTTTTAGAGTCTTCTGGGAAAGAAGAATAGAAGATCTGATTTAAGACACCATGATGTCTTGAGAAAATTACACTGTGTCCCAGTCATATTTTTATCTATTATGGTGCTGTCTGCTGATGCATTTCCATTTGAAGAGTGTTATAATTTACCATGCAACTAGAGATCTTCTGAATTATGGTTAGTTAAGTATCAGTAAGCAGAACATAAGAATCTGATTGAATGTGTGGCAGAAAGCTATCACTAGCTAAAGGTGGAGTTGGTCCTGTCAGATCTGCCTGTATGTTATAACCAAACTTTGACATCAGTTGTGGGTTTTTTCAGTCTTTTGGGGAGTTTAAGGGAATTTAAGCAATAATTATTTGATACGATTTTTAAAAAGAATCATTGCACTATATTCTCTCTGTACTTCTGCATATTGCAATCCAGTGCAAATTTGCTTGTCATTGCTGTGTGTTAAAAGATCCAGGATCTCTCATCAGGGTTGGCATAAACCTCCTTCTGGGCTTCTGTAGCCCAGATAACCTTAGATACCTTCTGCTGATTCAGACTCTTGTGATGATTATTTCATCTTTTCTCACCCTGGAAACACACACGCATTTCTTGTCTAAACTATGGAGTAAAGACAAACAGTGCAGTGATGCCATATGTTGATGAATCGATATGCAAGGAGTTTGGCAAATTATAGCTTAGTTTAAAAAAGAGAAGGCCCTTTCTAGGCATTTAGGCCTTTCTGAGTCCAGATATTTCTCTTTAAATGGGGTGGAGTGAGAAAGGTTAGCCAGATTGGTGCGTACTTGTTTTCCAGATTTCATAAGGATTCTCTACTGTTTTGTCTTTTCAGTTCCTCTGCTTAATTATTTAGAGCAAACACAAAAACATTCATTACCTCTATCTTAATGGCATTAACATTCTGGTTAAGGAAGCCTAGAGGAGCAAGTTAGGCAGAATCTAAATAGACAGAATATCATTTAGCTGCATCAGCAACTCCAGTTGTTTGTTTCTTATAGGTATATAAGAATTTATGGCAGAGACTAACCAAAGAAAAGGCTGAAAATCTGCTCTGAAAGAATATAAACTTTCAAGAAAAATAGCATAAAAACAGCCTGCAACCATGTTCTGTTTTCCTTGCATGGCTACTCAAGCAGAATATTTTCTAGCCTTTTGTTTCTTTCTGTGAAACTGCACTAGATATGCTGAAAGCATGGATGTTGCCTCTTAAATTGGGGTGGGGAGTATTCTTTCACATGATTCAATATTTTTATAAGAAGAACTTGAAAAGGAAAAAAAAACAAAAAAAACACTGTATTAAAGCTGGATGAACATTTGCTGGGAAAATATCCCTCCTATATAGTAAGATAGAAAATGTTTGTTCATTCTGGTTTATTTTGTGTGATTGTGCACTCTGAATCTTAAATCTCCCAAAATTTCTGAACAATCAGGTTGATTTGTTTTCCTTATTTTAATGTCTTAATACTAAAATGCTGAAAATCTAACGATCATAGTTGTCTACCAAGAAACAGTTATATTTTTTAAAGAATATATTCAGCCTGATTTTTTTTTTCTGAAAATTGTATTTATCCAGCTCTGATACACATATCTAAAAATGTAAGAGGTTTTCCACAGACTGTAAGGAAACGGATACAAAGGCAATGTTATCAGTATTATTAGCAATTTGTTTCCTGATCAAAAAAGCAGAATTAGACAAAATCTTCTTGTATTAATATTGTCTAAATATTATGGTTAAACATGGATTCAGCACTGATATTCTTTAAGGTCTGTCATGGACCAGAGCTTATTTCTGAACAGTAAACTGAAGCAGCTCATAATTTAATTTATGGGACAAGATGAAAAGTTTTATTTCAGTTAGATAACACAGTGCCATGTGCAATTGTGTACTTCAGCTTTTTTTTTTTTTTTTTTTTTCATAATTGAGGAGGGTTTGTTATTGTATTTTGAGCCTATGACATTTCCATAAGATCCAGGTCTCTGATACCACAGTGACTTCGGATCACTATGGATCAGCTGAGGTGACTGTGGAATATGGGTTGAAAGGAGTTAAATCCCACTAACTTTGCTGTCACCAGGAAAATAGTCTACACAAACCTGTCTTGCACTATGACTATTTTACCATATATGGATTTAATATTGCAAAAAAGGCAGTTTAATGGATTGTTTTTAAGCTGGGCCACTGAGCAGAAGGAAGAAGAGATATTTGTAGATGTTTACAAAACTGAGTTCGTTTTAGAGGGCATGAACAAGTTCAAGTCTCCATTAGTAAATCTGGACCAATATCAACTATGTTTTTCCAATGCATTTAAGAAAATTGCTATATACAACAGAATTAAAGTATAAATAGAATCAGTCTGAATCATCCTTTGTAAAAACCCAATGTAATTCATTTTTATGTATATTTGAACATAGTGAAGTGCCTTACAACTGTGTGAAAATTCTCCATTGTTATATGCTGTTTCAGGAAAGTCTCTAGCTCATAGAATAGATTCATAGCAGTTCTCAAATATGTAATACCAGATAAACCATGAACTGCAAAATAAAAAAAAAAGGCATTAACTTAGGGAACATACATGCATTTATCATAAAACAATGAATATGGAATAAAACAACTAATAAAATATTTTTTAAATCATTTATCTCATTTTAGAGCAATCAGACAAGGAAACACTCTAAGAGACAAACTAGAACAATCAAAGAGTACTCAGTATCAAAACAAAAAGATAGTCTTGTCTGCAAAATGAAAGGGTTAAGTATATTCAGTCAATGTAATGATTCAATTTGTTTAGCATCAGTGGGTACTTCATCATGGGTAATGACAGTAAATGGCCTTAAGTGTCTAATATTTGTTCATATGCATTCATTGCATTCGCCATGACAATTTCTGTGACATCATAAGATATTGTGTGTATACAAGTTAATGATACCATATATTTCCAAATCACACGTTCAGGAGTAAAAAACCATATTGTTAAAATATTGCTTTTCAAACTGTAGAGTATTGGTGCTGATTTTATTTTAATTACTGTTACAGTTAAGTTTCAGTTTCACAGAAAAAAGGTAATGCTATAAAATTTATTTTAGTCATAAAAAATCTTAAAGGAAAGCTAAACATTCTTTAGAACTAGAGTCCACAAAGGAACATCATGACTCTTCTAATTACAAAGATAGTATGAGATGCAATTACATTGGATTAACGTAGTGATTGTACTGTGGTTTGCCTAATTTTACTGATTTGGTGTGATAAAATAACACCTTCCTTTTTGAGTTGAGCTGTGATTGAGCTGAAAATACTTTACAACATCTAACTGAAGCCTAGACTTACCCTCTGAGAATAAGTGGTGGATATGAACACAACAGTAGTACAGTCCAAATTTATAATTTGACTGCACAAACTGATTTTAGATATGAGCAAGATATGCAAACTGGTATGCTGCATTATTCTAATCAGTTTAACTTTATTGTGGAAAATGAATTTATTATAATATACCACAGAATCATTATGCATTTGACCTTATTAAATTGGAGTAGAAGCAAATTGTATACCATTGACCTTAACCTTGGTTCACTGTATGGATGAAAGAAAATAATTGCACTAGTAAAAATAATAAAATGACTGCACACAGCTCTGCAAATTGAATGGACCTTGGCTCAGTGCTGTTAGGAATTATTTAGCCTATAGAAATAGAGTTTTGTAATTAACAGTGAACAGGGACAAGAGGAACAACACTAGTCCACTGCCTGCCTTTAAGCAAGAGTGGATGGATGCAATTGTATTAGCAGCTAGTTGTTATAAATATTGAGACTGGTTTAAAGGCTGGAACGGAAGAAATGCATGGCAGAGTGGAGATGGAAGTTATGACTAGAGGCCTAGAATGAGGTATTTTGTAATCTAAATGAGACCAGTAACTAAGGAATCCCTAACTGTTATTACAATTAAGAAAACTGAACTATTGAGACTTGCTGTCAATGTGACTTTGGAAAATTGGCTCATGCACTGTGAAAAAATAAAGACTGGAAAGATGCCTTCCCTGAGCTCAATGAAAACATTCCTGTCTGCACTTTCAGTAAATAGCACACTTGCAATTGATGCTGCTGGACAGTGGAACAGGTTGTGGGTATGTGCATGTGGTCATTCAGGTGGAAGGATGTGCAGTCCTTATTGCTCCAGAACTGATAAACCAGCAGCTCCAAGACCCAGGAAGCCTGCTGTGGGGATTGGCATTTAAGTGGCGCAAAGTCTCCTGAGGCCACTTGAGATTTGATTTTAAACCTATTACTCAACATAAAATAACGTTGCATGGTGGTTGGTTTTTTTTTTTTACCCCTCCAATTGCTATGCTTTCTTCCAGAAGGGTTAAAGAGTCAAATTCTGCTTTGTCCTATTAATTTAATTAGTATTGGATTGATGTAATTGAGAGCCGAATTTGTCCTGTGCTGTTAAAATTAAATGAGAGCTCCATCAGGATGATTCTTTCCTATTACAGTGCATCTTCATTACCACATCATTTAATTCCCTCTGTGATTTCAGCCCTTTTTTCCTTTCCTTATGTAGAGTATCACTGATACCATCAGCCAGGTGGGGCATTTTACTGCTTCTTTCATAGAATTTGACTATTCCCAAAAGAAAAAAACACACAAGCAAAAGGAAGGGATGGGGGCACCTTGTTGAACATTTCACATTTTGCTTTTAATATTAATGCTGCAGTCTGAATGATAAGATTTCATTACTAATACAAGCATGCTGAGAATATTTTTTGTGGTAAAGCAGTGTCACACAATGTTTACTGCCCAGCTGCTAACATGAAAGGTGGGGACACTGGCAGGATAACCAATACACAGCTGGCCCTCTGTGCTGGAGTGGTTTCATGCCAAACGCATGAAGTTTTAATTATAAGCAGTGTGAAATATTTATGCTCTTCACATTTACTTATTCGTTTACAGAAACAAGATAAAAGTTCTTTTGAAATTTGAAGACAAAGTATTTGATACCAACATCATGCAATTGTGGTGCCTAATTAATTAGTCTGAGTGAATGCTGTTGTTGTTGAGTTTTCTATTATTATGTTCTCTGCTTAGTGATACCTTCAGCCAAAAAGTATCATTGCTCAAAAAGACCTGAAGTAATAATCCTCCCCTTTTCCTTCCTTACCTTTCTTCTTCAGTCCACAAAGATTGTTTGGCCCATTATGGGAATCAAGTGTCACTTCATAAAGGTGGTTTCTGGAATGAGATCCACAGCTCTGAGTGAGTCACTTAAGCATCCCCTTCAATGCATTTGTTTGAAGGTACATTTAGCATCTAAGGCCCTTTTCTCCATTTGAACACTCACATCAGTTCTTGTAAAGGCTCAGCTAAGCTCGCTGCTTTGTTAATGTCACAGCTGGCACCACGAAGCTGTGGTTACCTTTGTAAAAAGTCTTTGTGGTTAGCACAGATGCCCACAAAGACATAGGACCTGGGTTTTATGGCCTGTTCAGCCTTGAAGATCTCCTGTATGCCAAAACAACTGAGACTCACTGGCTAGGAAAAGTAAAAAAAAAAGATGGTATTCTAGAGCTGACTAGGACATGAGACAGGCTTTCTACACCAAAACATATTTTATGGCTTTGTGAATTATTTTTTTTTCCCTTTAACCTAACAACAATATAAAGTAAAATATAGAAATATTTTCTTCCCTTTTCTGGAGAAATAACTACTCATTTGATTGATGTGTGTGTATGTATACATATATGCACACATACATATGTGTGTGTATATGTATGCATATAACATATTTTCCTGGTTTCCTGAATGGTTACTGTGCCTCTTGTGAAGCTCGCTCTCATAAGCACCCATCAGGTGGGCTCCAAGTCTGCCTGCTGGATCAGATCACACAGGGGAACTAAATGGAAGAAAACCTTAGGTGCACAGATCATAGTAAATTCAGCAG
>NW_010302599.1:0-8790 GCF_000700745.2 Antrostomus carolinensis | reverse complement strand
CAGCAGGATTTTTGAGGAGTGTTGTTGAAGTTATGTACTCAGGTCCTTTCATGTATTTGAGCTCTCATCTTTACAATTGCTCTGATTTTCAGAACAAATAGCATCAGCTGAAAAGTGATTCTTCTTTATTTTTTTGCCCTCTAGTAACATGTTCCTTGTCTGAGAGACCAAATCAGTGTTTACTGATGGGTACACCATAGTGTCATCTAAGACGGGGAAGGAAAAAATGTGATGAGCAACAGGGAATTGTTGTGGTATTTGGCAACTGTTGGAAAGAACAGATTTGCTTAGTTGTGGGATTTAAAAACAAATAAACAACAACAAAAACCAAACCAACTGAAAAACAGAAACTTGGATAGATGTGTAAACTAACACAGGCTTGTCTAATTCTGAACTACAACTTCCACAAGACGGAGAATCCACCACTACACAATTAACTACACTGTGTAAATTCAATAGCAATCTCATTTTCTATCTTTCATTAAAGCAACATCAGAAAAGTGTCTACACTGCAAACTGAAGTGTACTGTAGCCATACCCGAGTTGTAAATGAGCTGTCTTGGATACTGGCAGTCATTGCCAAGATCAAGGTAAATTAATCTTCCTGATCTGTTTTGTCATGGCTTCGCAGCTCTCGTTACCCAGACTAGCTCATATAGCATTAAATTGGGTATCTTCTAACTACACTGTTTTCCGTATTTCAGGTATACACAAAGTCAGTTTACTTTTTTCAGTCAACCAAGAAAAAGCTAATTGCTTATGGTACAGACCAGTTAAGATGTTTCCTGTCCTTGCAAGTCTCACACCTCCTATCCACCTCTGTCCCAAGATGCGTTCATTACTAACACTTCTTCCATGTTTATCAGGTCTGATGAAAATTGCTGCCTGATAAGAATAGTTTTGTTGTAGTGGGTTTTGGGGGTTTTTTGTTTGTGGGTTGTTGGGTTTGTTGTTGTTGTTGTTGTTTTTTTCTGATCGGTATTTCTGTACTACCATGTCCCTTACAGCTGAACTCCCCCTCCATTTACCTTGTACTCCAGGTCTTCTATAGATTGTAGGATTTGATAATCTCCCTTCCATCTTGCCCCATGGCTTGCTCTCGCTCTGAGCCTGGATGTCACTGGCTCAGTGGGGTATCTAGACAACTGTCTAGTGTCATGAATGGGATAGACAGACTTCTTGACAACCCATTTGATTAGCGTGGATTTGAGTATTTTAATTTGGAAAGGGAAATAAGAAAAAATGTTTACAGGTTCATTTCTAGATTTTCTTTTTTCACTGTTGAAAAGAATAAAAAATGGAACAGTGAACTGGCTAAATAAACCCCAAATACACAGTGAGTATTAAACAAAAGGATCAAAGAGAAGGAGGGAGAAATACCAGCAGAAACTGGAAAACACAGTTTACCGTTAACGTGTTAAAAAAAATGTATTTCACGTGCATGTACCCTCATAAGAAACATTGCCACAGTATCCAACCAACTGCAATGCCTCAATCTAAAGAATCACCTCTGTACAGAGGCTTTTCTTGATGTAAGACTTTACTGCAGGTATAACTACCTGAGCAATTGGGTGATCAATCCCATCTGTGATTATTTGATGATGTCTTTATCTCTTAGGCCTTTTCTGGCCCATAAGAAAGTTTTTCTTCAGTGTTAATTAAGTCACACGTTTTTCCTACTACCTGCAAATGTTTTGTTGGGTTTTTTTGTTGGGTTTGTTGTTTGATTGGGTTTTTTTACTTACGTGATGTGGAAAAAAAAAAAGTTGAATAATTGGAAAAAGGTTTATAAACCTTATCTTTTCTCCACCAAAAAGATTTAGAGGACTAATTAATGATACACTTCTCTCTAGTAAAAAATGTTGCTGTATAGCTCCAATCCAGAGCTGCAAGGCCCAATTGACTGGGGAATTAATCAGAGGACATTAATGAACATTTGTAAGGGCTGTAAGCAATGCTGTACATACAACATTGCATAGGTTGAGCATCTGACAGAAAAAAAATGTGAACCCCTTGGATGAATATTCTGGATGTTCTTATTTCTTGCTACAGGTTAGATCTTAATGCAGCTTTCTTCTTTTTTTGGTTGATTGTGTTTAAAATGAGTCCCAACCTTTTGATTTAGTTCCAAAATAATTATTTAGAGTCTCCTGAGGCTTGATAAGCTTGATTCTCTGCAGCTAGTAGTCCATGTTCCATTACTTTGGTAGCAAGTTGTGCTATAGAGTTAGTATCTTGCAGGTAGGAAGTCCAATTAGAGGGTTTCCTAAAGGGTTTGATGTGCTTGAGTGCTCCACGGTGTAAAAAGTCTGGTAATTCCTGTGGCGCTGAATCCTTCAGTGAGCTCTTCTGGGCAAGCTAGAACAACATATCAAGGAAATTATGCTGACCTTCTGCCTTGCGGGCAACCTCACAGATGATATACTCTCAGTAGATGACTGGATTCTCAAGGTGAAGAAACACATCCCTTATCAAGATTTGAGTTAAGATATTAATAAGTGCCCTCTCACAGCCATTCTCTACGGCATCATTTTCATCCTCTGACTTTCTTTTAATTAAAACTCCATTTGCCACATGTAGTTATTAAAGTCTTGCAGATTGCAATATTTTGCCAAACTCGTATATTTGTAACACAAAAATATGTTCGATAATGCCTTTCATTCAGCTTTCTTATATTGTATCATGCTAGCACAATAAGACACAATAAAACACGGTACGTTGCTTGTTCCTGTACAGTTGATGTGAAAGCAGAATGCAGTGAAAGCAGAATGCAGTGAATATAAAAGACACTGTAAGCAAACTCATTGAAGAAAAGCTTGAGGCTCAAAATCTCTGACAGTGTTTTTGCTGTAAAGATTCATAGGAGTTTGATTTTTAAAAATATGTCAGACTACTTCTGGTTTTTGTTTTGTTTTTCATTTTTCTCTTTGTCTCAATTTTTTGAGAGTTCTTCGTTTAGAACAGTGCCTGATAATCTGTGTTGCTTCAGCCTTTAGGCCACAAAATAACCCTGCAAGTGAAATGCTTTTTAATTTTCCAGTGGGATCATCACCAGGAGCAATTTTTCACATGCTTTGGTCTGTGCTGCTGCATTAGTATACCAGGGATTTAGTTAGTGCCAGTTGAACAGAATTTTTATATATTATTATCTATTAGGTAATACATTGAAATTGCTAGTTTGTTTCATATCAAATACTTACAGATCATAGTGGTTTTGGGTCATGTTCTGCCAAGTTGGGCTTGATTTGAAATGGTCACCTTGTGATTAAAAACCTCCTTATCCTACTCATTGTATTTCCAATTGCAATGCAGTGCTGCATAGAATATGATCTCAGGTTATCCAGTTATAGAGAGGGCTTATTTGATACCTCTTATTTCCCCATCTGTACTTATTTCTTTGTATGGACTACAGTGCCATAGAAACAGCTCCACTGCATGCTTTAGATTGTAGATTCATAGCAGTGTTTCAGAGTAGTTTTGATTCTGCCACTTGGCAGAAGGAACCTTCCATCAGAGAAGTTATAAAAACCTCTCTTTTGAATGCATCAGCATTACTAAGTGAAGAGCATTTGCTTATTTACCTGTCACTACTCAAGCCTTAACAGGTTTTGTCTCTTTTTTTCTGTGAGTAGAGGAAAACTCTCTTTTATGGACACTATGTTTTCAATGTAGGCCTTTCACTGTCATCATTTATGCTTCTTGATATGTTTTAGCATTGTTTCCTGTTACTATACCTAGTATTGGTATGTATAGTGAAAGCCTAATGCACAAAAAAGTATTCCTGTAAAACCTATTCGATAGCCTAGCTGACTAGTTTATTATTTTTTCATCTGTGGCTGCATCATTGCCACCAGCTACAAAATAACTGTTCATTAATGATATCAGCAAAAATACAGCCTTGATAAAAATGTTCAAAACTTAGTTTTATCTTGAGAATACCTTACATCACAGAAAACAGAAGTATGGACATTGGAGAGCAACACCTAGCTATGCTTATTTATATTTTATATAAATAAAATCTAATATATATTCAATATAATATATTATTCCTCTCTTAATTCTGTCTGCTTTCTTTATGTTCAGAAAGATCTACTCATGGTGACTAGTATTTTACCTCAAAAAAGCCATATTGATTTCAGGAGAATTTGAGAGGTAAGACAACCCAGTTTAAAGAACAGCTGCAGAGGCTTTTGAAAGAGGCTTCCCCAATATGACTTCATGCAGTACTGACATCTTTCAAATGTAGTAGAGAAATCATTCTATAATAAAATACATTGATCAATCAAACTCTCAGGAGAAGCAGTGAGATGATAGAAGGATGCATCCTTTACCCTGAAGCTGGATAGAGAATATAGACTTCTATGTTCCTTGGAAGGAAATGCTTCATTACTAGAAAATCAACTACATTTATGAGTGTTATGGTAGCTTAGAGGTGGTTTTTTTTGATTCATTTTGTTTTGGTTTTATTTACTCCCCTCTATAACTAGCATAATGACAACACATTGCTTCTCTGTGATCATAAAGGATCAATATTCACTAGGTATTGTATAAGAATTTAGAATATTTTTTAAAATGCTGCATGTAAGTTAAATGTGCCAGCAGAATTTAATTAAGGTCACCTATCAAAACCAGCACAATTTACTTTTACATTGATGTGTAAGATCCATCACACAGGCCTATGTTTGTTACATCAAATAAAATGTGTTGTTTTTCTATGGCTTGTTTTCCAGCCACAAAAGAACACAGTTGTCAAACAAACTAAAATGAAATTCTCCCTGGCATTTTTATTTCTCAGCTTTGTAACCTGGCAATTAAGTGTTAATCTGCCTGGTTTAGCATTGTGTTACATCAGTCATACAATGTTGAAATAGATTAGATGTATTCATTTCTATAACCGGTTACTAGACACCTCGTTCACACACACGTTCTATTCAAAGCCATTACATGGTTCATTTGGTATAAGACTGAATTTGTGTTGCTGTATTTATACTTTATTTTGCTATGGGTAGGGCAAAATGTTTTGGGTTTGGGTTTGGTTTTGGTTTTGTTTTTCCTGAGTATTTCCTCATCCTGTCTTTAGCAGATTGTATATGCCTCTATAATTTATTTGGGGGGAAAAAAAAAAAATCACAAAATAAAGATACTAGTGCTTCCAGAATACCTTGCAGAATTGTTAGCTCCAGCAGTAGAAGCTGTGGTATCCAGAGTATCTGCTACCAATATGCACATCCCAAACTAAAAGGGAGAAAAACTGCAACTGTTTTTCAAAGTTGTGAATTATTTCAAGATACAAATTCAGTCCTACTGCTTGGAATAAAGAATTTGGACCTTCTTATCATCACATGAACATCTTAAAAACATCTTGACTGGTCATGGATGTGGACCTTCTCTAATATGATGGCTGTGGCACAGATCTCCTTTCAGTAAGACCTGGACTTTGTGCAGTAGACTTAGATAGGAGTTCAGCTTTTGTAATGGTATCTTGGGGATTATTAATATTTAGCATAACTAAAAATCCTTCACCACTACTAAGCGAGCTTATATTCAAGACATACTGTACATTTATTATCTCAGTCTTCTGGTGGGTCCACGTTGTGTAAAGGATTGGTCCAAGGTATAATTGATCCCAAATTAAAGTGGTACTAAGAACAAGATACATGTGCTCCAAATGGAATACCACAGCTGGGGCTAAAGAATAAGTTTGGAGTCTTCAGTATTACAGAAACATAAACATGAAGTCTTATACTTCATTTTAGAAGTAGTCATGGGCACTTGGTGAGATACTAGGAGAACTTCAGGATTTGTAAATTGTAAAATGGAGATTTACTTGGTCTTTATGCTGGCATTTGCCATCTGAGGAGTTTTGATGAAGTTTGAAGAATGAAGTCATGATTATTTTTAGCTTAGCACTCCAGAGCACAGTCCTGCATTCCTTGAACATCAAACTGCCAAGCTTCTGCTGACATCACTGAGAGTTTCTTGTGCATAAAGAATGCAAGATCAGGTTCCAAAGAAATTTTAGGAGAGAGTCACTGTGAGACTTTACTCCTTTTGTAAAGCCTTTTGTCTTGTTTTCAACTTAATGCCTGAATTCTCTTCTTCCTTGATGCTCATCATTTATGAAAAATGCATCAGGATTCCCTTGCACTATTGAGCACCTCCAAGATATTTTATTAGACATTTTTATGAGCAAGGACCATTTTGGAGAATATATGTGCTCTTCTGTTCAGTGCTCGCTCTAGTTTCTCTTCCTGGCAGTTATGACAATTATTTATCAGTCTTACAGACTGTGGTTAGAAAAGAGGAAATTAAAACACAGGGTAAAATCCTGACTCCATTGAAATAGAAAGGAATTCTGCTACTGACTTACTGACTTCAGCAAAGCCTATGTCTCCACAGCACATTTTCCTGTGGTTCTTGCTAGAATAAGAACTGCCTCAAGTGCAGTCAACTCATTCATAGCCTATTTTCCTTCTGAGGTCCTTTTTACTAGATGTTCAGGTTCATTAAAAAAATCAGGTTTTAAAAGCAACACAAAATACACCCTAAAGTGCAGCAGAAAAATCTTATTCATGTTTAACAGCTTTTGAAATACTTTCAATACTGCACTTTTCAAGCTATCAAATAGGAATCTGATACTTGCTCTAAAGAGAATTTGACTTAATGCTGCCTTGGTAAAACCATTTATATGCAAATTCTTTGTGGCTAATCACATTTACCCTTTGTCTCAAGCAGTTGTCAATGATGATGCTTTAACTTTGCTGCACAGGGTGTTAAGCTGCATTGCACCTCAAAATCACTGACATTAATGGAGCTGTCCCCAAAGAACTGATACAATCTGCACGGATTCTGGTCTCAACAAAGATGACAGGTACAGCTCTGCACATGTGATTCCTATGAAGCAGCAAACAGAAAAGCATGTTGTCCGTTCGCAGAGAGTCCTGGCCCTCAGGAGAAGTAGAGTCATTAACCCAGATTACAATGGGTATAAGACACTGTGGCATCATAAGCAGGCACAGTTTAAGACTGAGCAGATTCAGAATTTTTTTGTTTAGTTCAAGAAACTTAAATATTTTAAGTCATTCCAAAACCCCACCCCACTAGTCTTGCTTTTTAATTAATATTGAGATTATCTGGGTTTCGGAATATTTTATCTTCTTGTGAAAAAAAATATTTTTAGGAAGTATACTTTCCACTGAATAATACTTAAGTGGAAAATCCCCAAACAGTTTTACTGTTTTACTGACTTCTGACACTGCAAATTGACTGATATGACTTAACAGGTCTATATGGATATGTTCAGTTCCTGTTTGGTTTTGGTTTGGTTTGGGTTTTTTATTTATTTATCTATTTATTTATTTATTTAGTGCAGTCTCTCCTTTTTTTTCTCTATGAGGGTCCTGATGAAGCCTACTCTAATCAGTGAGATTTCAACCAATCTTAAAGTCTTCATGTCTCACGTTGATAAATTTAAGTCACATTACAAACATTAATTATTTTGTATTTTAATAATCTTATGCTGCTTTATCTTATAACATAGGAACAGCAACAGAGACCTACTATCAAGGCTGTGCCTTAGATCTTCTTGCCTTTTCTCAGCAATTGCCAAGTTGCTGGCAGGCTGTAGTTTCAGATAATTTCCATCTAGTGGTTTGTTATCATATAAAGAACAAAGGAAAGTTGTAATGAATCATAAAAGACATTTTCATTATCCAAGAATAAACTGGATGCAGTTATTGAATGAGACACTTCAGTGTTATTGTATCCTGGAAAATTTCTCCGAATTGTAGTTAACAGTATCTTATGCTCACAACTAAGCACTGGTAGGAATGAGATTTATGAAGCAAGAGCAATAATAAAAATTCTGAACTTCTTGGATTTAAAAAATGCATTGAGATCAACATTGGATTCAGTTTGCTAAAATAATTGCAGCCTTAGTCTATTTGACAGCATCTTATTTCTAATACTGAGGAGAGAAAAAAAAAAGAAAAAAAGAAAAGAAATAACAATAGAACTAACCAGTATGGATTGTCATGGATGACCAATGTATGATTTCTATCCTAGCATTAAAAGTTAATACAGAGCTGTGACATGGGGATTGCATCTAATCTAAAAGCAGTGACTTGTATAGCTGCAGGCATATTGTTAGAATTTGGCCTTTTATCACATCTCCCCTTTCCATTTTTTCAGTTCCAATCAAAAGGCTCATTGATTTTGCTTGCCTATGGTAGGAAACTCCAATAAATAATGAGGAAAAAATTGCTCTCTTAAAAAAAATAAATAATCAGCTAGTGCAGTGCAGTGAGATGAATGCTTAAAATGTTAAGACTATCAGTTCTTAAAGGGAGCAATTCTGTAAATATTAGTTGACCACTGAAGTCAACAGGACCATTCAAATGAGTAAAACTTCTGTTTGAGTCCCAGCTTTGAACTTGCCATCAAAATTATTTTCTTACCAGCTCTACAGTAAAACTCATTGAATACACCCATGGAGTTGTTTGCAGAAGTAGCAATGATACTTACAAGTTGAGTGTAGTTACCCAGGTACAGTATTTTACAGTAATATATAAATCAGCAGCCTTTGCTCATATGATCTGACGCTTATTAGGCTGAGAGTGAAGCATCTTGATGAGGAAAAAGATAATAGTTTAGGAGAAACAATAGGACAATATTTTTTGACAGGTTGCTGTCAGCTTTGCTTTTTCATTATGCCTAAACTTCCATAGAATCATAGAATAGTCCAGGCCGGCGGCGGAGGAGCGGCAGCTGCCGGCTCCGGGGCTCTCTCGG
>NW_010302598.1:0-5559 GCF_000700745.2 Antrostomus carolinensis | reverse complement strand
CCATTACCGCAGCATTTTAGAGCCTCACAGCTTAAATGCATTTCTCCCCAAGATGCCCCAATGAGGGGCGGAAGTGCTATCATCTTTTGGGACAATAATTCTCTCCACAACAGGAAAACCAGCATAAAATCATCAGAGCCATTCAGGTCAGACTAGGAAAATACAGATGACACTTCTGCTTTTAAAAGGTTTGCTTTTAAGTTTCTTATTAACACCTCAAATTTACATTGAATATTTCTCAATGTTTAATGACATTCAAATTTAATTCTAGAAACATAAACACACAGGATCATGTCCAGAATCTCAAGTACTAAAAAACATGCCAAAAATATTTTATTCTTCTCTCTCTTCCCCCTAAAGCCCTTCTTCCCACCCCAAGTTATTTTGTTTCTTCCCCTCACAGACCAAAAGGGCTCAGATTCACTTAAGTCAGAAGCACTGAAAACTTCAAGAGTTTTACAGAATCTTATCAACACTATCTAAACAAGCTGAATCTGTAAAAAATGGACTGGAAATCTCACCAAAGCAGGCATACATCCTTCTGCCCTTTGCAGTATATCAGATATTCCTACAGTATTCTACCTCAAAAATGGAAATGAGAGAAATTGTGCTTCATGTCCTGCACAGACTTGCACATGTGCCAGGTTTAGCACCCGCAAGGGAATAGGAGTATTCCAACAGCCCCCTCATTTAGGTGCGCTGGCTGGTCCTCTCCAGACATACCTCTTCTCCCTATGGACTAGACCAAGCAGATTTTCCCCTGTTGCAGCACCAGGTATCTCCTGCCCCTGGGTTGCTCTCAGTTGTGCCAGCTCAGCTTCCTACAAAGTAACACTGCGAACTGCATCAGGAACTGATCCAGATGAAATAATAACCTATTCTTTCATCGTTTTTCCTCTTATTTTTTGCAAAGTTATCTTTTAACTGAGTCAGTGCCCCACTGCATTTCGCTGCACAGCTACGCAAACGCTGTGCTGGCACAGGAGAACAGAGAGGCACTGGCCAGAGACAGCTCAAACCAGCTTACACAGCACTGCTGTGTAATATTTAACCATAGCTGCAAGCTCTTAACTCTGGTCTTCTGAGCTGCGACCAAGTTAGATACAAGAAGCAAAACAAACAGTTCAGTCTCCTGCATCTCAGTCCACTGTTTTCATCATCGCTCAACACAAGAAGGACATGTACCTGTTGGAGCGTGTCCAGAAGAGGCCACAAAAATGATCAAAGGGCTGGAGCACCTCTCCTATGAAGATAGGCTGAGAGAGTTGGGATTATTCAGCATGGAGAAGAGAAGGCTCCAGGGGGACCTTATAGCTGCCTTCCAGTACCTGAAATCTGCCTATAGGAAAGCTGAGGAAGAACTGTTCACAAAGGCATGTAGCAATAGGACAAGGGGTAATGGTTTTAAACTAGAAAAGTGTAGATTTAGGATGGATATTAGGAAAAAGTTCTTCAATGTGAGGGTGGTAGATCATTGGAACAGGTTGACCAGAGAGTGGGAGAAGGCCCCATCCCTGGAGATATTCAAGGTCAGGTTTGATGGGGCTCTGAGCAACCTGCTCTAGTAAAGATGTCCCTGCTCACTGCAGGGGGGATTGGACTAGATGGCCTTTGAAGGTCCCTTCCAACCCAATACATTCTATGATTCTATGAAATATTTCATGGGTTTCATGGTTTGCCTACATTCCCTATTCCATTTGTGCAAGTTTGAAAGGTTGATAAAAAGTGCCAACAACAACAAAGAAAAAGCTTGCAGAAAAGTTTGACTATCGCTATCTGAGCTGCTGCCTAAAGCCCGAAAGATTATCAAAGCAGAGATATACATCAAAAACAGGTTTAATCCACTGAAGTCAGTTGCAAAGCTTTCATCAGTCTGTGTACAGTCATACAAATATTTATTTCCAAATACATACAAGCAGATAAACATTTCCCTCAAGTCACAGAGATGGGAATCGTATCATCTCTGATTTGTAGTTAATGGAAATGTGACTCCAGAAGAATGTGTTGTAACCTGGCACCTCAGCAGTCTCCTAAACATATGTCTCAAGAAGAATTAAGTAATTTCATAACCAGATTTTCAAGGTTTAAAACCTTCAGGAAAAGGCATGAAATATTATTTCTTACTTCTACTTAACTTTTGCAGTTTTGTAAAAGATTTATCATCACAGTGAGCATTTGTGTTATAAAGTTATAAACTATTTCCATTGTCCTCTTTATGCAGTGCCAAACGGTCTTGGCTCTTGGCCTATGGTTTCCACAAGGATAATAGCAGTAAATGAATTTGCCTTAAATACTGTAATAAACCATGGACCCCTTCAAGCTCACCATAAGGCTGGGATAGCTGCTATGCAAAAACATAGTTTGCCATTCCCAAGCAGTATACAACAAAATAACAAAGCAAAAATTATCTTTGCAAATGGGACTGACCCTGTGTTTCAGAAAAGTTCAGTCCAGGGCAGGCGACCCTGAGCTCCGTGGAAGTCTCTGTAAACTGTAGTTTGCCCTGGCCCTCCAGTCCCATTCATCCCTTCTCCATAGAAGGAAGACTAAAATACTGCAATTATGCTATTTCCTGTGTACAGTCTTATGCATCACCCAATTTTTCCTCAGCTAATCTGTATGGTACTTATGGCTTTTATATGTCACTGGAAAACAGTGAAAAATCAGTGTTGGCTTCTGTGCTGAAATATGATACAATGTTTGAAAGGCCTTTAAAGTAAAGATGATGGTTTCTAGCAGGTTACATATCAAGGACAAGTAATGTTCTTCCTTCATAGGACTGGATGGGAGAACTGACAAGGACAGGCTTGTTCTCTGGAGTTGTCTTTGCCTAGAATTCCTCCACTGAAGCAATAGGGACACACTGAGTAAAACTTTCAGTGACTATCAAAAGCAGACTCAAAACAAGCAAATTTTCTGCTGGTGAGTAAGCAGAAAGAGAGGTTTGCCAGATCGTTCTGCTTTGGGCCCCTCTGTGCAGGCGTAAATGACAGCATCCACTTCTTCCTCTGGGAGATCTCATGCTGCTGCCAACTTAGGCATCCAAGATTAAAAAAAAAAAAAAAAAAAAAAAAAGTCTCAGGGATACACTTAAGGTCATAAAACCTATTCCCACTTTCAGTTCATTGCTTATTCTTCCACAACCCCTTGGCAGCAAACCACACTTGATCTCTTTCCCACTAAGTCTTACTTTTATTGGATGATCTCTGCAGGCAGCAAATCCCTCTTATGAAATCAAAAAGACTTTAATGGTGAAGGATAGTTCAAGAGCTAATAATGCCACCCTGGATCTTCTTTCTCTCTGATCAGGAAAGGAATCTCCAGAGTTCAGTGAATCCCTAAGAAGTTACAATACTAGTTTTACAGCAACAGCTGTACCTAGGTTTTAAGAGCAGGTAGATGCCTTTGTCTTTCAGTAGCCTTCAATTATGAGATGTCACTTGTGTTGCCACAATATAAAAAATAAAAAAAATTTAAAATTAGTTGGTACAGGAAATCTAAGTGTTAACTCATTTTTACTGTCATTTGCAAAAGGAAAAGGAACTTCTCTCTCCCTTAACTAAACAGCAAAGTGCAGCCCTTGATTTCAGTGGTGATGCTCCCTGAACTGTCTACAATAACAGGAGAGGTAGTTTGAGGGAGAAGGTTGCTGTTTAAACATAAAATTCCTTCAAGAATTAGCAGATATGACAAGTAAAATATAGCAGAAATAAAAGTCCTGTGTTTGTTTCTTTTCTATAATCTAAGAATGCTCCTTTCATAAGAATTCTGTCTTTGTTAGTTGAAGCATTATTCATTTTTTATTGTAACAAATGTTTCAGAAATCAGTTTGCCCTCCAGAAAGGATCCTCAGTTACTACAAAACCAAATGCAAAGAGTGTTGCCCTAAAATGCAGAGGGTTTATTTCCTTAAACTGACAATTTTAACAGGGAAGAATTTTACTAGGATAATTAGTTTCCATTCTCTTCAGCTGAGCAGAAGCCACTCTCTTTCAGCAAATGTCAAAGTGTTTTGAAGGTCGCTGGACCTTCAAAAACCATCTATGCTTCATGCTGCCTTGCTATCCAGATCTCATCTCCTATCACTCCTCATTCCCTGATGTTCCCAGGCAGGCACTCCTTAGGAGAGGATTGGAGGGAAGAGAGCTTTAACACTCATTTTGGCCCCATCCATTCACTACAGCACAACTGTTGGGGATGTCTGGACATCTGACCACCTGCACCCAGGACCTCTTTCAGGCAGCTGCATGTACTTACCCTTCCCCACAGAAAAAGCCATCACCTCCTACAGCAGCCACCAGTCACTCTCCTGGTGCAAATGTGTAACACAAGCAAGACCACCATGGTTTGCATAGTAACAACCCCACAAAGGCATCCAAACATATTTGTGCTTTAGCCTTTCCTTCTCTCAAACATCAGATGCCAACATGACTCCCTGAGCTTGGAGTTTGGCAGAGTAGCCTGTCTTACAGACCAGCCCAGCAGACAGCTGTGGAACACCAGTTTCTCAGGCTGTAGAAAAAGCAATATATACCAGAAACCTCTTAAGTCATTACAGTAAAAAATAGTGACGTGCAAAGATGATCCAAAGAATATTTTACTGTTTAACTCATCTTGTCATAAAACTGCAGTAGGACCTAACTCATAAAATATAAATTTCCCAGATTCCATATGTACTCAAGATAATTTAAAAAGCCCTGCCACTCAGGACATCCATTTCAGCACAGGAGAGCATTTTTGTTTAAAGCAACTAAGGCAGGGAGTCAAGACGGGGCGGTGGGGACTGTGTGAAAGAGTGCCAGCCCTGCAAATTGAAAGCTCTTAGTAGTCTTTCCTACCTAGGATTGATGGTGACATAGAGTAAATAACAGCTACTACGTGTTCAAAGCTTCTGGGTCAAAATCTCAGCCAACATAAATCATCACTGCTTTTTCTCTGTCCCTGTGATTTTATGAGGGAAGCTCTTTTATTCCGTACTCTATGAACTGCAGTGATCACGTCATCCCAGAGGGAGCTGGTCAGAGAACTGAGTGTTACTCAGACTATGCAACTCCAGCAAAAATTAAATATCAGAGTTTTCTTTGAAGAGGGACAGAAAAAAGATTGTAACCCAGGTAAAAGACAAGACATACTGTACTGGAAAGACACAGTTAAGGTTTTCATGACTTTCCCTATGGAATAATACATTATATATTATTATTTACACTTAAAGAGTTATATATCTTTTTATATAGTGACAATTAAATTAAGTATTATCCCTGTGAAAGTTATCTATCTATCCAAATCAGAGAGAGGCTTTTTTCCCTTCCTGAATGTTTTCCCATGGAAAATGTTTATTCATTTTGGTTTTCAGTCTTCACTACATTTAATCACTGTTTCGAAGTTCACTACAAAGTGAGTTCTCATTTTCCAGTTACCTGTGGTCATGACAGTTCCTTTAACTGGAGAAAGGTAATTCAAGATTTACAAGTGTAATCTCCAAATACAAGGTCCCTCAGACAACAAGAATCTTCTGATTGTACTGGATGCTCAACATAGAATCATAGAATGGTTTGGGTT
>NW_010302597.1:906-3527 GCF_000700745.2 Antrostomus carolinensis | reverse complement strand
ACCTGTACTGGTGCCTGCAGTTATTCCTCCCACAAGAAAGGAAAGAACTTACTGGTGTTTTTCCCTGTGAGGGAAGTGATGCTGAGTCGTCGTGCCGTGGTAGGAGATTTCTGCTGGGGTGGGGTACGGCACTGCTTCCCCAGCTCTTCGTCAGACGTGGAGGACACCAGCTCTCCGATGAGTATTCGCTCCAAACTGCCGTCGTCAACGCCCTTTCCCAGCCACCGCCCGCAGGGGAACCTGCCGCAGCCAGCACAGGCGCAGGTCAGACACAGGGGTGGCCCAGCTCCACCTCACAGCTGGCAGGACAGCCAGCACCCCCCAGCACTGCTCACCCGCAGAGCACGCTCCCTAGCCAGAAACCTTTCACTGACCAGAGCTGATGGAACCAAAGCAGGAAATTACAATTCAGCTCCATTCTTAGGAAAAGGGAATCGTGCAGAGCTTGTGTGACAGGACGGGACAACAGGAAGCGTTCTACGCCTATTTCGTGGGCTGCATCTTGATTTCTGACGGGTTATTTTTCACTTGCAACCACACACAACTGATATTCAGCCTTTAAAACTGTTGTGATGATTAACAATTAAATCCCACACCCAGCTGAAGCTGTGATGTCTCCTCAGAATCAAACCTCACCTCACATCTTATTGCTTGTACTTTCTGAGCCCATCCACAGTCCTAACCAAAGGCAGGCACATGTCCACACCCCCGGTCCTTCTACCCCATTTCATCCGACGTTCCCTCATACGCTGCTGCCACCCCTCAGCTCTGGAGCTCACCTCTCTGAATTATAGTTTTCCAAGTCCACGTTTAGGAAAAAAAAATTAAAAATCAAGTCTGCTTAGGCAGGTATTTCGTAAAACCAAGAACGAGTTAGATCATTTCGACACAAAAGGTATGTACTCAATAGAAGATGAAGAAATCACCTAAACCTTTGATTTTCTTGTTGCAATCTGAGTTTCTGTACATTTGTTACAGTACTCAGACATTTAAATACTTTTTTAAAAGAAAAAGAAACCAAAGATTTACCCTAAACTATCATTCCAGCCCTTGGGGGTTTAAAAAGTTCATTTGTGCACAATTTCACTACACTACTTTAAACAGAGAGATTTAATTATTAGACACACATATGAATCAGTTCAAAAGTATCCAAACTGTCTGTCCTGGCTCAACTGGATGCAAAGAAAATCCAACATTCACATCTTATTTATTACTTATCAGATTATTTGATTTCAACTGAGGCTTCTGAAATGAAAGAAAAAGCCTTGGGGAGACCAACCCCACCCTATTGGGTACCCAAACTCCATCAGCTGAGGAGAAGACAAATAATGGCTTCTTGCTTTCTCTAGATTTAAAAAGTAGGAATTTCAGACAAAGAAAATTAAAACTTGTTGCTTACTTGTACGTGTGTCCTGTGATTTCATTTCTGACCATGACACAATCAACCAGCCACTTGGCTAGCAGCCCTGAGTTGTCATGACCAATCTGAACGGTTGTCAGCTTCCCTAAATTCTGGCACTGAAAGGAATAATGGTTTTTAGTCAATTAAAAAAAACAAAAAAAACCCAACAAAATAACAGACAACACTCACCCCCACCACACGTGGTCTCAAGTATAAAGGGGTTTGGTTTTTTTTTAGTTTCCTTTGATTTATACTGCAATTATTTTCAAGCAAACATGCAGAACGTTTTGAAAAGCAGCATAATTATTCTAAGACTGGAGAAAATTAATACTTTGAAATAAAACGATTAAAAGCTTGCGGGGAGATTGCATTGTTTGTTGTGAACGCTCCCTCGGAACACTTCTGAGAAGCGCTAAGGACAAATCTGTGAGCTAAGGTGATAAAAAGGCGCGCCGTCGTGGAGGAAATGGGTCTGAAGTACAAACAGCTGGTGAGAGATGCATTTGGAGCACAATGACCTCCAGCTGACCCACTCTACACTACGGGGCAGTCCCAAGATCATTTCATATTTTCAAAGATCAATTTGCTTATTTTGGGGCAAGATAAAAACCACAAACACGAGACTCCGAACGTGGCAAAGGGAGAGAAGGAGGAAAACGGGGGACGGTGAATTCCAGCGCAGGACGTGGTTATCGGTGGGGTTGGCAGCAACATCTACGAACGTCTCGTCCCGTGGGAGACTCTGGGTTTCATTGCTGCTCATGCTGCCGAACAAGCAGCTTGGGCTGGTGTTTTCCATAGTGGGGGCTCCCCAAGTTGATATTTTAGGAAAACTTCAGCCAAGGGAGCACTCCAGGAGAGTGTTAGTGTGGTCACAGAATCCCAGACGGGTCTGTGTTGGGAGGGACCTGAAAGCTCATCCAGTCCCAACCCCCCTGCCATCAGCAGGGACACCTTCCACTAGACCAGGTTGCTCAAAGCCTCATCCAACCTGGCTTTGAAATGTCTAAATATTGTTGTTTGTTAGAAGACTGCAGATCTTGCCTACAAAATGCCAATATCTGAACAAGAGGCAGCCGTTGGCTGACAAAAATAACCCATTTCTGTCAAAATCTGCCTATATTTGTCAAGAAGGGTTTTTTTTTTTAACTGTTGTTAAAGCTGGGTCTGCACACACAGACTTCCACTCAGTAATTTCAGATGCAACCTCACTGTCAGT
>NW_010302597.1:340-882 GCF_000700745.2 Antrostomus carolinensis | reverse complement strand
TCCTTCCTGGACATGGTACAGCCTGGAGCTACAGGAGCTGGATGGGGCTTTCCCTGCAATTCCCGGTACTGCTTTTGGGGTGGCACCAGGCCAACCCACCACTGATGTGTGGGAAAGCGAGAGGGGAAGGCTGGGGAGTCGGACACAAAGAGAGAACCACAGCGAGTGGGGAGAAAAGCAGGGATGGCAGCTCTGCGGTTGGCTGGGGGCAGGACACAAAGGTGGGAAGCTGAAGAACACAGGACTCTGTCTGGTTGGAAGGAACATGATGTTGGACGAGGAGCTGGAGTGGCAGGAGAATTTTGGGAATGGCCAGAAGAAAGAATGAGGAGAAGAAATTTGGGAGCTGAGTGGTGGTAAGTAGGAAGACAAATTGAAAGAAGGGAAAAGAAACTAGGAAGGGAAATGAGGAGTCTGGAATGAGCCCTGAAAGAGAAAATTAGGATAGGTGGCAAGGAGATGTGGAAGGGAATGAGATGTTGTGTTGGGTTTGTGTCTGTTGGGGCCATTTGTGATAGTGGGAGAAGGGGCTACAGTGATGG
>NW_010302597.1:0-298 GCF_000700745.2 Antrostomus carolinensis | reverse complement strand
TAAAAGGTACCTTGGCTCCAAGACGTAGCCCCTCCAGCCCAGGCTGAGCCAATTAGCAATAGAGAAACACCTCTGAGAATCCATATTTGTGAGGGAAAGGACTGTCTTGAAAAGAAGAAGGAGAGAACCTGGAGGAGAGGCCATTGACCTGAACAAAAGACGACCACCGGCCTAAACAAAAGGGAGAGCTTCGTTGCCAGGAGAAGGGAAGAGGAGGGGCAGGACAGAGAACCTCAGACACCCAGTTCAACATGCAGGGAGTAGGCAAAGGTCAATGAGGTCCCTGCAGCCCATGGAA
>NW_010302596.1:0-1030 GCF_000700745.2 Antrostomus carolinensis | reverse complement strand
GGGGTGCCCACCCTGACCCACGTGTCTCCTCGTGGTCCCCAGGGGGTTCAGTGTGACGTCAGGGGGGCAGACCCGCATCTTCAAGCCCATCTCTGTCCAGACCATGTGGTGAGCAAGTCCTGGGTGTGTCCATGGGCACGGGGGACAGGGACACCACTGTGGGCATCACCGTGGGCACTGGGGACATGGGCATCAGCATGGGCATGGGGGATGTGGGCACCACAATGGGAATGGAGGACATGGGTTCTATCATGGCCATGGGGGATGTGGGCACCATCATGGCCATGAGGGACATGGGCACCACTGTTGGTATGGACAGTGTGGGTTCTACTGTGGGGGACATGGGCACCACCATGGCCAGGGGGAACATGGGAACCACCATGGGTATGGGGGACGTGGGTACCACTGTGGGCACAAGGGATGTGGGTTCCACCATGGCCAAGAGGGACGTGGTCACCATGGAGGACACAAGGGATGTGGGTTCCACCATGGCCAAGAGGGACGTGGTCACCATGGAGGACACAAGGGATGTGGGTTCCACCATGGCCAAGAGGGACGTGGTCACCATGGAGGACACAAGGGATGTGGGTTCCACCATGGCCAAGAGGGACGTGGTCACCATGGAGGACACAAGGGATGTGGGTTCCACCATGGCCAAGAGGGACGTGGTCACCATGGAGGACACAAGGGATGTGGGTTCCACCATGGCCAAGAGGGACGTGGTCACCATGGAGGACACAAGGGATGTGGGTTCCACCATGGCCATGAGGGACGTGGTCACCATGGAGGACACAAGGGATGTGGGTTCCACCATGGCCATGAGGGACGTGGTCACCACAGTGGGCACAGGGGATGTGGTGAGGGACACAGGTCCAGGGTGGCGGGAGGAGCCGTGGGTGCGCCGGGTTGGCAGGGGTGCGGCGGTGGCAGGTGGTGTGTGGCAGGGCCATGCTGCAGGAGCTGCACCGCGCCTGCGAGGACGCGTCCCGCGGTGGCCACATCCCCGGTGGCCCGGCGCTGGCCTGGGCTG
>NW_010302595.1:0-723 GCF_000700745.2 Antrostomus carolinensis | reverse complement strand
TTTTTTGTTGGTTTTGGGGTTTTTTTTAAGTGAAGGATTATTTTATCATACAGCATGACTCTGCACAAATTGACAACTGTAAGAATATTATTTTTAGAATTTTTTAACTCATTAAAGATTACCAAATACATATTACTGGGGAAACCATTTTCAGCAACAGTAACATGAGAACAATATCAGATTGGATAAAATGATATAATAATCAAAATCAATTTGTCTTTTTTTTTTTTTTTTTTAAATGGATTGTACCTGAATTTTAGTTCCCTGCTAAGTAGCAAACATGCTCCAAAATGTACTCCCTACAGGTCAGATAGAAAGCACAGAGCACAGCTTCTCCACTTTCCCTGGAAAGCAAAAAAAGGAAACATTAAGATCATTATTCTTTCCAACCCCTGTGAGTTTTAAGAAAGAAAATTGAAAAAATATATATGTTTTGAAAGACAGGTTCTAACACTCTACTGCTATAAGTATTATTACAACAATTACACTTCCAGCAAAAGCTTTTCAAAGACTGCACCTACTCCTTCATGTGTCTCACTGAGAGACACTTCTGTCTCCCTGACCAGCTGAATGGTTCTGGTGAGCATAAGACTCCAAAAAATCCCAGAGTTTGGTAAGTCAGTTATTACAACTGTAATGCTGGGAAACCAACTGAATGTCAGTGATCAGCAAAGATGGGAAAAAACCTATAGAAAGCAGTATTTCATAGTTCTCCAAAAATTT
>NW_010302594.1:0-6132 GCF_000700745.2 Antrostomus carolinensis | reverse complement strand
CCCAGGCAGCTCTCCAGCCACTCTGCCCCAAATCTGTAGTGTTGCGTGGGGTTGTTGTGACTGAAGTGCAGGACCCAGCACTTGGCCTTGTTAGTAGGCCGACCTCATACAGCTGGCCTCGGCCCATCGATCCAGCCTGTCCAGATCCCTCTGTAGAACATTCCTACCCTCAAGCAGATCAATGCTCCCACTCAGCACGGCGTCATCTGCAAACTGACCCAGGGTGCACTTTATCCCCTTGCCCAGATCATTGATAAATATATTAAAAAAGATCAGCCCCAAAACTGAGCCCTGGGGAATGCCTCTGCTGACGGGCCACTAACTGGATTTAGCTCTGTTCACCACAACTCTCTGGGCTTGGCCATACAGCCAATTTTTTATCCAAAGAGTACAGCTGTCTAAGCCATGAGCTGGCAGCTTCTCTAGGAGAACGCTGTGGGAGATCGTGTCAAAGGCCCTACTAAAGTCCAGGTGGACAACATCCACAGCCTTGCCCTCATCCATTAGGTGGGTCACCTCGTCATAGGAGATATTCTGCTCTTCATTGATTTTTAAACCACTCTTCTAAAATCCCTTTTCTAATCAGGAACAAAATATAATATGCGGCTATTCAGATTTTGCTCTCTGCTCTGGGATAGCAGCAAGAATACCTGACACAGTAGTAGGTGGGATTCATTTGCACGAGCTTAGCTCTGTCTCAGGTTTTTTTTTTTCAGAGCCCAACTATAAGGGACTCACAGGGGAAAATCTGTCTTCCTTGGAGAATGAGCTCATTAGGTTAACAGCCTGCCTCCAGTGGAGTATTTTTCCAAGGCAGGTGGCATGTGTGTATGTGTGCTAGCAACAAATGACACCTTGTGTCTCGTGCAGGTTTCAGTTGCTAGAAAAGTATCCCAGACCCATCCTGCCCCAGGGTGGAAAAAGCCTGTGCAGCACCTGGGCAGAAACTGTGTGCTAATTTACAGAAGGATTAAATACACCGTGAGGACAAGCCAGTACTTCCCTATCTGTTATCAGTCCACATTTGGACTAATTGTTTTTGGATTACCAAAGCCTTAGAGCTTGCAAAAACCAAGCACTAGCAAAACACTCAGTGACAGAAACTCCAAGGCCTGTAATCCTACCAATACAATGTATTTTTAAAGTAGTGATTAATAAAAGACAATCTCGTTACTTTTGAAAACATCCATTTTGGCTGCAGCACTTGTGGATAAACACTCAGCATTTAAAGATGGGAAAGTCTGTCCTGGCTTCAGATGTGTAAGTGGACCCCCTCACCCTGGTGAAATATTTAAGCCCAAGCGATCCCTCCTCCTGGCTACCTGTGGCCTGTTTTCCTCCTCCTCTTGCTCCTGCGTCCAGGCTCTCTCATTTCGGTGCCTCCGTGGATAGTAGTGCGTATCTCTGGCTACATTTGAGAACATGTGGATATTTCCTGTCAAAAGAAACCAAGAGCGAGGAGTCATGATTTTCATCCAGTTGCTGGTACTCACCGGTATTTCTCAGAGTTTCTAGTAGATTATCCAGGTTTATACGACATGGCCTGAATTACAGTTGTGAGACCTCAGATTAAAACGTGCAAACACACCTCAGATTTAAATGTCAAAATAATACCTTGTTCCAAAAAGTGCACCAGAGAAGTTGTAAACTTTAAGTTCATCTTAATTTAAATCAAACTGCAGAAACAGGCTATAATTTTTATTACTACATCTCGTAGTCTAATACTGTTTTTGTCACATTCACTTGCAAGGCCATAGCTTGTGTTGCATCCCCAGGCTCTGTGCAGGAAAATGAATTTGCTTCAATAGACTCTGGCAATGAATTATAGCTTCCCATAATTACTGAATATGGTCTTCCACACTAATTTCTACTTCCTTTTTCTTCAAGCTATTAATAGATTCACTTAATTATTTTATAAGGAAAGTGATTTTAAAAATAAGTAAAAAAAGAGTACAATTCAGGATTTCCTTTCTTGCATATTGAATGTAGTTGATTTATTTTTTTAAATTCTAAAATGAGGAAAGAATTGCATATGCTGTTTCAATTTGAAGCTTCAACTCTGATTTTATCACCATATGAATATCTTAATAATAGCTGTGCTCTCCTCTTTTGAAATTCAGAATGTCTTTGTATTAGAGATTTAAAATTTAGGACCTTATCATAATAACAGAAATGCACATCTATTTTTAAGCCCTGGGAATGATGTCACATTGTTTTACACTCTTATACTGTCCTTTCTCTGTATTTCCCAAAGAATTCTGCAAGAAACCCAGGCGGAAGTGACCTTTGCTATTGTCAAAACATCTGTTTCACTGCTTCTTCACGTTTGCAGTCAGAGGTCCAACAGAGCCAGAGGAGGCAGGTTTGAAGAATAAAAGTTTATTTCTTGAAAAAGAAAGTTTGTTTCTATCATTCAACATTGCTCAGACAATATTTTATCAAGCTGTGAAAAAACAGAAGCAAGTGTAGGAAGAGAAGAATGGTTTTTGCAGGGTACCTAGAAAAAAGTTTTCCCAAATCCTAAGTTTCTCGAAACACTTCTCTGCTGAAAGCAGTTTCTTTCCTTCCATATGCATTTATTTTTTATGAGAAGGAAAATCGTAGCCTCTACTGATTATAACTGCAACACTACGCCACATGGAGGGTCTCCTTTTAGATTTATGACATTTAACATTTTAACTTTTAATAATTTTCCACTGAATTTCCACATCTGAAAATGCACTGTAAAAAAACAAAAAAACCAAAAAAAACCAAAAAACAAACCATAAACCTGCCCACAAAAGCTGTACAAATGATTTTATCCTAACACCAACATTTCTTATTCAGATTTTCAGAAAGCCTGGTGATAGCAAGGTATCACAAAACAAAAACCAGCACAACACTGCAGCTTAGCACAAACTTCAGCTCACACACACACACAAGTCCTACTTCATGACAGTTAAAAAAAATGTTCTCTTTGTATCAACTATCTGAACACCCTCTTACTAGCAATTCTCTTGCTGAGTAGAAACTTTGTTGATTTTGCCTGTTTGGAAAACTACTGAACTGATGATTTTCAGTAATTTAAAATTGACTTTTAGATTAGGGAAACACATAAATTCAGACCAAATACATATTTGTTGAGGAAACTATTGTTTACTACCAACACCTATTACTATGAAATGATTTTTTAATTTTCTTACTCTTTGCCACTTTGATAAAAATTCCCATTTACTTCTTCACACCATGCTGTTAAACCTGCCAGGCCCAGCACCCAAATTCCTCCTGCAGCTCCTCAATTTCTTGTCCTCAACTCCAGGTATCCCTGTCACCCACAGCTACACAGCAGTCATGTTGCACAAGGGCAGTGCTTCACTGGTGGCCGAGGCAAGAAGCACGTGTAGATGCAATTTCTTGCAAAGTCAGAAATGGAAAACTTGTAAACTCAGTGAGGGATTACGCCACGCTGAGTTTGGCTCACTTTGCCTATCTACCGATCTAATTCTGAAAACAATTTGAGGTCCCCTGAGCTGCACAGACTAAGGTTATGAGGAGCTTGTAAGTAATTACCTGTATCTGTGGTTTTAGGCTGTAGTAACTGGTGTGTATGTTGCTTTACACCACGCCTTGTAGGTGAGGAAGTTTACAAGAGTGCTAAAGCAAATTGTTAGATACTGCCAGGAAGATCTGTGAGCTCACCATACTTTGCAGATTTACTTTTAATTCACACCTGTATTCCACTGATCTTGCAGTATCTTTCTATTTTTGCTACAAATACAAAAGCCAAGGCCAGACTGAGACATGCAGGTAGGGATCTACTGTTCTGTTACTGGATACTGTATCTCCAGTAACAGCCTTTCCTGGCAGGCATCACTTTCTAAGCTAAGAAGTTTTAATTTCTTTACAGTATGCAAGCTGCTGCAAGCCCAATGAACTCTGTTTTCCTAGTTACAGGGGAATTGAGACCACAATACCAGGAGCTGCTGGCCATGCTGTCCTGGAACACAGTAAGGTGTCTCAAATACAGCATGATCAGCAAAGACACTTCTGATCACTTCTCATTCACGCTTTATTTTACCTCCCATACCACTGCTGCCTTCAGATAACAGAGGGAATAAAAGCAACAACAAAAAGAAGGGTCTCCAGCTGCAGCTGGTATTACAGCGTTGTGTACTCAAGAATCAAACAGCCAGACTAAAAGAAAAGAATCTCTTGCCAGACTAAAATGTCCTTACCCCTAACTAGTACTGACAGAAATTTTCAGGAGAGGCTGGGAGGCCAGGAACTTGCCCTGGCAGCAACAACCATTACCCCACTGGGAGCTCTCTCTTCTAGGAGCATTCCTACACAGCAAGGCTGGGCTTTGACAACAGTTTTTGGGGAACAGAGTTGCTAAAATCTGAAGTTTAAACCATGCATTAAGGGAGCTTTTCCAGGCATAAAAAGCTAGGAAGGGAGAACAGAGTAAATTGAAAGAAGTTTTTGCTCTTTTCAGATGTATCACCAGCTCCCTGAGCAGTGCCAAGAAAAGCTGAATTTCCTTTATGGTTCAGTGTCAGTTCATTGCATTTCAAAAACTCTGCAGACAGATACTGACCTGTAGGAAAGTGCCCACCAAAAAACACGTTGAATATTTCTTCTGGTGTAATGTCTGCTTCAAATTCTGTGTAGTAATTATAGTGCCTGGCCTGGCCAGTGCTGACGTGTTCTTGGTCACTTCCGAATTCATCGTATCGCAATCGTTTTTCAGGGTTGCTCAGAACTGCAAAAGCATTACCTATTGCTGGAAAGTGAATTAAAAGATGTGTTACACAGGCACACGATGCAGTATTTCCAGATCTCAGACTTTTATAAGAAGAGTAGCAAAAAAGCCCAAACTTGCATAGAAAATCTGTGCTTGACCAAAGATTGAGTTCCTTGTGAAAGAACCGCCTTTGCCAAAAAAGGTGTTACAACACTGGAATTTCTGTGATGGAACCTATTTCCTGCTGTCACTGATACCAGGAGAAAGACAAAACTGTTAAAGTATAGGGAGAAAGTTGAAGTATTTGTAAAACTGTGGTGAGAGAGTGCACTTCAGTCACGAGACTGAGTGAAAATGCAACATTTTACCAGATCACACTAAGCACTGATACAAAAGTGCATGTCCTTATACCATAAACAGTTAATACAAAGTTAACAACTACAGAGACTAATTAAAAAGCAGAACTGTACTCCAAGTTTTTCTGTCAGCAGAGATGCCTGTGAAGCTGTTCAGCACATCTATTTTGCACTTTACATCAAACCACCCAGAAGTATTAGATTGGTTCATCTTCTTGACTTTGGCACAACAGGGCTGAAAAGAAGTTCATAGAGAAATACAACCCTAATGCAAAAAAATAAAGTCCTTCAAAAACTCCTTATTCTAATAGACTATCGACTGATATTTTACTTCCCTCGAGCTACCTTACACTGCCGTTGCAGATAGCTGCAAGATAGCCCAGGAAAGGTAAAAGATGTCAGAGTTCAGGTGATAACACTGTTGATACAGATTTAGATTGCAACGTCACTGAAAAGCCCAGACACAGAATATTAGACTCAAATATATATATAAAACTTTATTTATGACACAGAGCAGTTACTGATTACACAACACCACACTCTCCTGCATGGCCAGTACTGTTTCCAAGCATCCTTCTGAACCTTCAGCAGTATCTAGGAATGAGATCTGGGATACATTTCCCGTTGCTTCGAATGGAAATCTGGATTCTGAAGATAAAAAAGCAAATCTTGCTGACCAGCTATGGGATTTTGTGGAGGTGGGCACAGCTGTCTATAAAACTGACAGGCTATATGGGCCTGTATGATGCCTTTACACAAGGTGCAGAACTGTAAGTCCGAGGTCGTCTGTCCTCGTTTTAATCTTCCTTTACGACCTTCCACACCGGGCCAGCCCCCGCCTCACCTTTAAAAGCCTCGGTTGCTCCGGGAGCGCGGTTCTTGTCAGGGTGAAATTTGAGGGCCAGTTTGCGGTAGGCTTTCTTCAGGTCCTCCTCGCTGGCGTCCCTCTCCACCCCCAGAATTTCATAGTAGTTCCGACACCGCTTTATTCTGGAAGAAGATAACACCAGGTTACCTTTACCGGCCTTGTCCCCCAGACACGGCCGCAGGCCC
>NW_010302593.1:0-19233 GCF_000700745.2 Antrostomus carolinensis | reverse complement strand
AAGGGCAGAATTCTGCCACCATCGCCCCAGCCGCCAGTGCCACCTTCCCGCCCGTGGGACCTGCCCGCCGGTGCCCCCCTTCTCACCGGCAAACCCGCGCGGCCACGGCGGTAACGGGGAGCCTCTGCCTCAGGCTGAGGTCATGCAGCCCTCCCTCCGTCCCTCCGTCCGTCCGTCAGGCAGTGGGACTGGCAGACAGAGTTAGAGGAAGCAGGAAAACCTGTCTCCACTCAGGTAGGGCAGCTGCCAGGGGAGTGGCTGGGTTTGCTGACCACTCAGGTAGGGCAGCTGCCAGGGGAGTGGCTGTGTTTGCTGAGGCACAGACCGCTGCCTCTCCCCAGCAATTCCTCCAGACACTGAGACCACACCATTTTTAAAGAAATAAAATAAATAGGTGGAATTATTCTAGAAACACTGCTAGAGCAGGCAGTTTCAGTCAGAAGAGCATGCGGCTGCATGTGATACGCAAGCAAACAGCACAGCTCAGAGCGCGTGTCAGCAGACTGCAAAGGTCTTTGCCATATTGTACCCTGCAAACCTCAGTTAATCAACATGCTCCATCACAGGCTGCTAGCCCTCCTTATCAAGAACAGCAGGCTACAATAAGTTTAGTAATTCTAGGCCAAACATTTCTCCTAAAGATTTTTTTCATCTTAAAGCCAAGAAGTATTTGGCATGATCCTCGAAAAGTTCTGTCCTTTCTGCTCTTTCCTTTTAGCACTCCCATAAAATCTTTTACTTCTTTTCTTCACAGTATTTTTGGGAAGCTACTTTGGCATATGCTCACACATTTAACATTTCAAAGAAACTGGTTTAGCTCTGGCAGCAATCATTTTTACATTTAAAAATATTAAAGGAATTAAAAGCTCAAAGTTTAAGATGTTCAAAATACCATATGTATTCTGTAATATAATTTATATTACAATGGTTTATCACACGGCAATATAGATCATGGTAAGGACAGCAGGGTAAATCTGCAAAAGCAAACTCTTTGGAATTATGAACCCACATACTTTCTATTAACATTAATTTTTACTATAAACATTGATTTTTACAAGATTGTTTGAAGAGTACAGTTTGGTTTTAGCATTTAACACAGTCAAAAATCTAAGTAAGCATACTGAATTAGACTCAGATATTTTTATAAAGGAAGGAATAGGGGAAAGTGTTCAGCTATCATATTTCAGCCACCACTTTAGATGGAGTTTGTTACACATCTCCACCAAGAACGGTCTCGTCACTAGAGGGTTTCAAGTGATCTTCCAAGGCCAATGGAGTGGGAAACATGAGAATGAAAGACAAAAGAGAGCATCTCAGATATACACTGCAGACAATGAATGTGGCTTTTTACTGTTTTTCAAGTGAAGATGCCCCAGTAAATCACTTTGTCCCCTGCTTGTTCTGACAACACTCTTTTTCTTGAGTGTTGTAGTTCAAATTCCAAATTTTTATTTTGGGTAAAAGACCCAAGTTGTAATCCAGAGATCACTACTATTCTCATTCTTTAAATGTCTCTTTAACCTTACTTTATTTCCCACCTATTAGGGTAACTTAACCTTTTGAATTTTACTCTGCTATCTGCACACAAACTGGTATTTTAAGCGCCAACACTGAGTTTTTAAAACACTGAGACTTCTTCATTAAATAAGCTTAAGTCCAAATGAAAACATCTGGATTTCAGTTTCCTGAACTGCTTTAACTGAAAGAATGGAAACTTCTAAACAATAAACTATCAGTTTGCATTTGAGTTTAGTCAGTTTCTTTGCTTTGCCCAAATACACTGTGAAGCATTTGATAATTCTGTATTAATGCAATTTGTTTACTGATAGGATTAAATACTTTTAATACTCTTGCCATTCCTAATGTTAGCATTTATTTCAGTTGTTGTAACTGAGCAAGGTAAATTCTGTCAACTAAGTACACAGCCACAGCCTCTTTTTGTATGGTTACTTGTATACTAAAGCCATACAAATCTCCTTGGGGTGGGGAAAAACTGCTTCTCCCCCTCAACAGGGAGAAAAGTGACTTAAAATAAGCTCCTTCTAGATTTCAGGGACATTAATAATTTTATTTTCTTTCTGTAATTTGCCTAGATTCAGTTTGCTGATTTTCTTTGATATTGTAAACCAAGTTTCATTGCACAGCTTTTAGGGTATTAACTTCAGCAGCCAGCTTCACAAAGAAACACCTTTGTAACCTGTTGGAAAATCCCTTTTTGTATGGGGGGCTTCACATATGTCACAGGGTACTTCTTCCTACCATAAAGGAAAAGGGTAACTTTACTAGTTCTTAAGATAAAAAGGAGGTAAACACATCACTTCTTCACTACTGCATTAGCTTGTTATTCTCACTTTTGGGAGGGAGAGCGACGGGAGAAGACAAAGGGCAAGACAGGGAATAAGTCACTAGCCAGTTTTTAGATCTCCCAAAACTCTGAAATTATTGAAAGGAAAAAAAACCAAAACACTTTAATTTACTTTTCTGTCAGTGTGCTGCATCATTCACTCCAAATTAAGTTAGCAATTAATTACAAGAATTGCATCAGTAGCAATCAACATATTCACCGAATCCTTCTGGAATATATTTTTAAGTCACCATAAAGAATATTACTGTGAGCCTTTATATCCTACAAATGTTTCCTAAGCAACAACTTCTTAAACCAGTAATTAAGAAGCTAAGAGACCATAAAGGGGAATAGTTTTATAAAGTATGTTTATTTCCTAACTTTATTCTATTCCTTTTTACATGTGTTACTAATTAAAGTGTTTTTAAGAATTTTTCAAAGTCCTGTATAGAAGCTTTGGCAATCTCTGTACAAAACACCTCATCGGGCAAGGATACTAGCTGGTCCAGAGAGATGTAGCTGGGTTGTGCTGGGTCATACTGGGCTCTTCCCAAGAATGTAAGAAACATATGTCTCTCTCTGATTCGTAATAGCTTTGAGTTGAAAACCTAAGAAAGAAAGAAAGAAAGAAAGAATCTTTTAGGCTGTCTAAATTTCAGACACTAATGAATTTAAAATAAGAACATTTTTAGACAAGCTGAAGATCTAGGAAGAAAACAAATAATTTGCATCCTTTCTCTTCATTTATGTCAAACACCACATCAGGTAGGTCATATTTATCTAAATTCTAAATAAATGCTTCGATATGCTGAGGTACACACAGAAGGGAAATCAGGGAGTGATAACTCTCTTAAAGATGCTAGGTTTTTTGTTTATATATGATAACTATATTACTTTTGTGTCCTCACAGCCAAGAAAGTAGAGAGGAGATATTCAGGAACAGGGAGCAAGAATACCTAAGCATTTTTCCTATACTATTAGAAGAGTTCATTTACACAGATTCAGATGAGCTTTGTTAAAAGGAAGAAATGAACAGGTGACCACATGGCATAATACAAATGGGTGAAGTGCACAGTGGCAACAGAAATGGTGAGTGGCTGCACCGCCTGTCACAGCACAGCCAAAAGGCAGAGAGAGTGCAGTGGTTCAGAACAACCACTGGTCTTCTGCTGCACAGCAGTGCCTGCCTTTGAAGATACCTGTCACAGAAAGAATTCTAGACACTCAAAGGCAAGAACAATGGTAAGGGAAACATGAAATACATCAGTGAAACATCTAAAAAGAGAGAGTAGTGGGGAAGACAAGATGCACAAAGAAGTCTTAAAAGCAGAGATCTAACTGCATTTCTGAGCAGTACAACTGAAGAGAGATGCTGCTTTAAAGAAAATTGTGAAAATATGAATAGTAGAACAATGAAAGCAAGCAGAGTTTTTACTAAAAATTTTTACTCTCCTAAAAAGGAGAGACTACACTACTAAAGGAAGGAATTCATGAGGATGCAAACTAATTTGAACTAGAACAGAAGGCAAGACTACTGTTCCTCCTCTGCTTTAAGTATCTCCTGTGAATTTTAAGAGGGAGACAGAAGACAGGGGAAAAAAACTTAACCACCATTTATGGAGCTAGCTGACAGGAAGGATGGTTACAACAGCAGCTGTAACAGAGGATTTGACAAAAAAAAAATCCTGTAATGGCTTTTATTTTCAGCATTTCTGTCATTCAGGATAGAAGCAAGAACAGATGGAGACAAGTACGCATTTGTGAATACACAAGTTAATGGCCAGACCATATACAGACTGAGTTGCATTAGCCATACCCTGGAACTCAGTTTTTGAGGATGGAAGGGAAGAACAAGGAAGAGAGAGGGTGACTGCTCCAAGAACAAGGAATAAAGGAAACTCTCCACTTACCTTTCCAAACAAAGGGAAGAGAAATACTGAGGTGAACCACCACAAAGCCAACAATAAGACAACTGAGAAGGAAGTGAGCAAGACTTGTGGTTGCTTACAGGTCAAGGAGGGCAGAAGTGACACACAGACTGGAGTTACAGCAAAGATCCTTGTTAAGTAAAGATATATTAAATAGCAAGATAAGTAATCAAAATCCTGGGGGGTAGTTTTATTTCGCCATATAATTTTGGCTTTTTAGCCAGTTAGATTCTGTTAGACTTGATTTAGGAAGAAAATTATTGCAGTTCATAAGTTGTAATTTGTGCTTTTTTTGTTTCCCTTGTAAGAAGCTAGTGTGATTGCATGTCAGCACTGGATGAATGCTTTCAACTTCTAATTTGTGCGGAAATAACAGTAATGAGGAGATAGGAAAAAAACCCAAAATAGTCATCAAGAAACTAATGTATTTTCACTCCTGTGATTTTTTAGCTATTCTCTTACCTTTATATTTTCAGATCCTAGAATCTATAAAATTTATTTTTTAACTAGACAAATATGAAAGAAATATTTTTATATATATGTTATCTAATGAACAGATCTTCTGCATGATCTGTCTTCCCTTGTGTCTCTTAGCTAGCTAAGATTTCAGGGCATGGAATACTTAAGCAGGCATGAATCCAGAAGAGATGAGCATGACTACTTCTGCTGAAAACTTGAAAATTCACAAGACTAGGGGTGTGGTGGTGGTGCCAGGAGGAGAAGAAAGGCACTTTCACACTGGAAACCTCAATGATTGCTGAATTGCTAATAAAAGTTAACCCAGTTAGAGTAAAAGTCACAGACAAGTTGAAGAATTCATGCACGTCCTGCATACAGTGAGGCTCCACCCTCAGCACCAAACTGTTGAAGCAGCTGTGCAAAGAGCACCTACAATTTATTCCCAGATTAACAGCTCACCTGAGGAAAGCGAGTAAGCATGTGGTGGGGAATGCCCATTATGTTGTGTAAGTAGTCAAATGTCTGTCTGAGTCTCTTTTTACTTGCAGTTAAAATCTTGGGGGTTTTAAACGCAATCTGTTGAATTTCACTACGTTGAAAACCAAGTTCAATCTGACAAACCTGAAAAAGAGCACAATATCACCTTTGAAAGTCAGCTATAGCAAACAGCTTACTTTAACATGCCACTGAAATAAACTAATGCAAAATTCTCCTGCCCTTTGTCACACAGCAACAAGAACGCAACGCACAGTAATATCTGCCACTCCAGTTCTTCTCAAGTCAGACAGGGCAAATTATTTATCATTCTGGATTAAAGTGTACTTTGTTTACAGAGTATCCCTGAAGTAAATATGACTTCTGTGAATGCTATGTATTTTTTAGCTTGCCCGAGACATGAACAAGAAAGCTGTGTCTCAGTATGCACAGCAGTTACACACATAGAGATTCTCCCCTAAGAGTCTTTCATCAGTTTCAATACCCAGCTGACAAAAAAGAACTGTTGAGCTCTGTAAAACACAGCAATCAAACAGCTAGTTACTGCTTCTGCTAATGTACTATTTCTTTTGCTAATGTACATCCAAGCTATATTTTTATATTGGGGAGCATAATTTCAGTTCTGTAGTCTTCAACTCAAGTCTGTTGAACCTGAAAGAGATGTATAGAATCTGCAGTGTATTCATTTTATTTTGCAGTTGGTAATGTCTAAAGTTAGGATGTCTTTTTCAGAGACTGCTTTGACTTCAATTATGGTTTCCCAGAAGGAAAACAAAACACGTTTTTTCAATAAAATCATGAGCACTCCTCCCAAAGTGCAGAATGGCAAGCAGTTCACTGAGTTGTTGAGAAAGGAATTAAGCATACAGGAGTGTCTGGTAATTCAGCCATTTCTTCTGTCCTCCAGTGACATTTACAAGCAGCTTGTTTTCACTCCTGAAGTGAGTGTGCTTGCCAGGCAACAGAACCAGACTTTCAAATCCAACTCAGGTACCTCTTCACTTCAGTTGGCAAAAAGGTGGTGCTGTTTGTTTTTCCAGTTTGATGTGCCAAGAGTGCAGCTCTTTTCCAAAACTGCCTGGCAAATACAAAGGGAAGGGCTTAGAATACGGGGTTTGAAGCTACCTTAGGAGTTCCAGATCCTTACAGGGAATTGTTTGTAGAGGTGACTATAATCAGGTCTTTCAACTCCTGGTTCTTTCTTGTCTGCTTTATCAGTATTTGCATATCACAAGAAATACTAATCAACTAAGATAGCAATTAAGTATGAAGAGATGTGTTTGCACTTTCGTGGTATCTTCCATGGATCTGAGTTGGCAGGGGTAGCTTACTGCATTAAGATACACAACCAAGAGTAAATGTTAAATCAGCGGAGATTTATAGCTGGCCCCACAGTAGAGGTAACTGTGGAAACAATCTTGAGCTTTTCTTTTCTGCTCTGTGAAATGGAACAGCTCTCTCTTGACATGAACAGTGAGCTCAAGTGTAAGTTGCCTGGACTGCACTCAAGTTTGACAGCAAACATTTAATATTCAGTAACTCTCTAAACCACATATGCCAATATCCTTCCTGTGTAAGCCCCAGCAATATTCAACATACTCTGTGTGATTCCCACAACAGGCAGTGGTAATAAGCTTTCCAGTTTTACCCTATCAGTGAATCTCTGGTGGTGCTTGATGAAACCTTCAAAGGAATAAGGCATCCTTCAGCTCATTTAGTCCATGATTGGTATCTTTTGACAACCAGTATCAGCTGCAGCAGGTGTTTCTAAGTAACAGCCCACTCAGAATGAGGGACACCACCAGATCACTTCTGAAGTGCTGGCATATGGTTTCACTTTCTGAGTACTGCCTGCTCATCACCAGCTTAGAACACACAGGTCTGAACCCAGATTCTGAATCTGAGACATCCAAACTCCTGAAAGGCTGGAGCTTCTAAGTATCCATGAGGACCTAAAAATCCTTCCTCTCTCTCTAGAGCACGTTAAAAATAAGGATGCTACGCTTCATACTTTTTGGTAGATAGACAAGATAGTCGCACAGAACTGAGGATCTTAAAAACACATTTATTACAATATACTGAATCTCTAGTCTGTGGAAACAATGTTCATTAAAAAGAAAGCACTATTAATTGGAACAGTCTGCTACTTTCCAGTCTCCTCCCTTACCACACACATGCACTTCAGATTGCAAGAATCCCAGAGTTTAATCGTTTCAGAGCAGCGAGTCTGTCTGAAAAATTATATATTTTAATTCCTAGTTATGCATTATAGCATAATGGGATTTTTCAAATTGTTACACTACATCATGCTGTTTGGCCTAGATGGCTTTACAGCACAATAATTAAACCAATACATAGTTACATTTTCAAAGAGGAAAGGAGTCCCTGTGGATTTGAAGTTATTTACCCAACAGTTGTTAATAACGACCATCTGCTATCAGACAATAGGTGTCAAATGCACATTTTGGCAGACTAGCTACCTGCCAAGAGGAAAATAATCAACTGCACATTTCTTGCTCCTAATTCCTCATGGTCAATCCAAGTTAGCAAAAAAACATAATAATTAAGGAAAAAAAAAAAAAGGAGTGAGCAGGCCCTATTTTTCACTCATTGTAAAGAAATGGGTAACAACTTGTGTCATCAGATAGCAACTTTTGGCAGGAAGGGACCTAGATGAAGGTTATAACCTACATCAGAGTAGAAGACAGAATAAGATACTGCTCCACATATGCCGTAAGCTTGCAAGCTATAGAGCAAAAGAAATTGTTTAACAAAATCCTCAGTTATTTTCTATTTCCACTAAAATTATTAAATTCTTTCAGTGCAGGATTCTCCTCCAGGAATTTTATCTTCTGTCAACTCTTAAACTATGTGCATAGAAAATACACTTTTTAATATCTACTAATAAGCTCACCTGGAGATTTTCTTTTACAGGCTCTAATTTGCCAGTCAGTAACCTTGGAAGACGAATTACCAGATCCTTTGTCTACAATTAGGGAAAATACACAAAGGAAAGATTATTACTGAAAGCTTGCTTGTGAATCCATCTGTGAAAGACAGAGAGATCTCATATAAACTTTTTTTTTCCTAGTTGGAAGAGGGATGCACTTTCACTTGCATTTCATTTATCTCTACCCCAAACATGAGTTTGTATGAAGCAGCAATATATTAAGATGCAAAAAAAACCCCTAAAATATGGTAGTTTGGAAAACAAAAAAATAACATAGCTGTTGTAAAACAGAGAGGAAGGAGTAAAATCATACCCCAAAAGTAGAAAGCATGCTCAAGTGCCCAGTCTCTCTCAGTGCTCAAGTTGTTTCTTCCCACCTTTTTTTTAAAAAAGTAAACAAAACGCTACCTGATTGAGGCTATAAAAGTATTTTTCAGCCACAGTGGAATTTGTCTACCTAAGGATCTGCTGAGTACATAGTATTATGGCAATACAAGAAATTACTCCACACCCCCTAAGCCATGTGATTACTTGTAATCTGCTGTGAGTACAAGGCAGTGACTAAAACCTTTTCCAGAGATCTCCAGCATGGAGAGGCCAGGAACAGGCACTGTGACAGCTGTCACTGTTCAGCAAACAGAAGAACACCAGATTCCACTTGGAACTCGACATTTATTGTAATCCCCAGCTACTACAGAAAACAACTAACACTGCCCGCTTATTCCAGAAAACTCCAGCTACTACCTCCTCTGCAGATCCCAAAGCATGGTGCTAAATACCTGCTAAGCAAGTAACATGGTAAGCACCCTCACAAGCGAACCCAGGAGCTACTCCCGGTGAGCTGAGCATATGATTTGATATTTAGCTTGATATGATACTGGTTGATTAGACTATTTTTCACTGATGAGTTAAGTATGTTACAGTATCTTGAAGAGATGAAGAGAGCCAATTGATTTTCTATAATTTAAAAGCTGCTTGCTGTTTTGGCAATGGATTCAGTCCTCTGACCCACCTCAGATAATAAAACTGGAGAAACGCATGCTTGTTTGACAATAACCTGCAGGAGATCATCCTTAAGAACTGTACTTCAGGACCGTTGAATGTTAGATGTCCATATTACTTCTATAGACAGTTAAAATAAGGTTATCCTCCTGTAACCCTCTGTGTTACCATGTCCCTAATGTTTGTGGATAACCTCCAAACACTTGAAGTATTCATGTTGCAAGACCTTACAGGTGTCACTAACAAAGTACCTCAAGACTTCAGTGTATAGCCTTTACCTTTTTTACAGTGAGGCCAAGTTCATTTTTGAAGAAACCCAGTCTGTTATCCAGTCTTTCCACTGAGAACAACAGCAAATATGGAGCTCTTGAGACCATCTGAGCAATTTCTGCCTTACCAAATTTTTTTGATTTTAGGTAAGCCACTCTAGAAAGAGAACAAAAACAAAATAAAATCCAGTGATGAAAATTTTATTGCCTCCATTTATTCAGAACTTGCTTAAATTCCTCAGTGATATCTTATAAATGGACAGATGTTCTAGCATTAACATGCAACCCTGCCAAAAACAATTAGAGGGAAATCTGCAGTTATCATAAAAGCAAAATACCATCCCTTCCAATTAATTAGAAGTAAAATAAACCTCAGAGCAGAATGTCAATACTGAAGACAGATTTTAATTTCTTCCAGCTGTACTTAAGCAGATAACTATGTTAACCTACATTTAACTACCAGCCTGTCTCCTAGATTGCAAACACATTAATAGATCATCATAGGGTATGGACAAGAAGATATATACAGCCTTTTGCTATTTTAATGAATTCCATTTCTACTGCTGAAAGAACGGAGTACTATACCTCATACATCCCTGTTTTGCCAATAGCGCTGGAGTAGAAATACCATACAACAATGCTATCTGTGCAGACATTGTCCAAAAAGACATTTCTAAATTAGCTTAAGTTACTTTTGTTACAATAGGTCCCTACTTCCAGTCACTGGTCCAAGGATTTGGTTACAAAACATCTGGTTGTCAGAAAAGAGAAGGAGCTGACTAAAGTTTTTATGTTTAACAGAGCTCGCTTTCTTTCTTTGTTTCCAACTCAAAACTTTTTCCAAACTTTGTTGAATGCAGTGAAAGTGAAATCCTATTTCAAGTTCTACTTGCAGTAGATTATTACCACAGCTCCCAGAAAAAGGAATGGGGGGAGGAAATACAGCACACAAAAAGACATGATTAACCCCACCACAAAAGGCAGCAGCCCAGGCTCTAGATAATGCTGATGGAACTGGCTGCAGGAGCCTCAGAGATAAGAAGTGGTTCAGAGGGGGAGAAATGCAGAACACAACAATAAACAATTATCCCTTCAAAAATTATCCCACTATATTTTGAATGCTGCAGCACTGCTACACTATACTTATTCCATTCAGTTTTTCAAGGGCATAACTGCCAAGCATCCTAGAAACATAGCTAAATGAGCAGATTAAAAATAAAACCTTTTGGTTGGCCTGACTCCCCTCCACTTGTTTTCTGTTAAAAAGTCATTAAAATTCCCACCTGAAGCATTTCTTTGCATCCTGGAAAGGCAAGAAGCTTGAAAGAGAGATGGCAAGTTTGTAATAACCCGACTCTAGAAACCGGTACGTTAAAGAAGCACAATCATCCAACCTGACCAGAGTCTGAGATAAATTTGTGAGTGTTGGCACCAAGGTTAGCTCTGGTTCTACTACAGGGGTCAGCAGCTCTATGTAGCATGTTAACAGTTTTAAGTCATCATTAACAATACTGTAAAACAAAGCATCTGGTGCAGCTGCAGTACAGACGCTGATTTGCAACTGTCAGAAATGTTATGAATTATGGAATGTTTTGACTTTTACAGTGTTTATCTGAAGTCAAATGCCAAATCTATTGAAATAGATTTTGTGTTTTGTTTCCTGGCAACATGGAATCCATAGCAATAAAACATTCCAGAGTGATGTAACCAATACCATGTCCATCTGCACCGAAGTGTTTATGCAAAGGTGATACTCAGCTTTCAAAAGACAGCTATCTGAGACACATTCATTTCACAGCCTGCCACACACCCTCCGCAGCACGCTTACTTTAAAGCTTGCAGGAAAGCATTCACCAATGCCAAACAGAGAGAAACTTACTGAAAAATCAAGCTGCAGAAATGAAGATGAAATTGGATTGCCCTGTTCAGCCTCTACTTCACTAACCAGGCAGTGCCACAGGACAGTCACTGAAAAGCAGATCTGACTTCACAGATTGTTTATCATAGCAAAAAATACTCTCTTCAGAAGGGCATAAGCAACTCCGATATCGAGACTAATGCTGAAAAATGACACAGGTTCTTTTTGGATATTGTTTCTGAAAGGCCACTTACTGAATAGGAAGATGGAAGAACAGAGGAGAAAGAAGAAAAGTCAAGTCTATGTTAGATATGAGCCTATTAATGTGCCTGTTTCCAAAAAGCCGTATTTTCAGATTTCTGCCTTAGACAACTACTATGTGCAAAAGCCAAGCAGAAAGACTTTCTTTTCCGGAATTTTTAAAGACCAAGAAATTTTGAGTTCATTACAAAGTGCACACACAAGTCATTCTGTAAAAGACCTGCTGAATTAATGCAAGCCTGTCTGAAATAATTTTAAGAATTAAAGTCCATTTTCCTGCAATTTTTTCTATAATCAACACACTTAATCATAGAATCACCTGGTTGGAAAAGACCTCTGAGATCATTGAGTCCAACTGTACCTGTCCACTACTAAACCATATCTCCGAGCACCCCATCTACCTGTCTTTTAAACACCTCCAGGGACAGTGACTCAACCACCTCCCTGGGCAGCCCGTTCCAGTGCCTGAGAACCCTTTCAGTGAAGAAATTTTTCCTGACATCCAATCTGTACCTCCCCTGGTGCAACTTAAGGCCATTTTCTCTTGTTCCATCACTATTTACCTGGGAGAAAAGACACACACCTGCCTCCCTACAACCTCCTTTCAGGTAGTTGTGGACAGTGATAAGGTCTCCCCTCAGCCTCCTCTTCTCCAGGCTGAACAACCCCAGTTCCCTCAGCCGCTCCTCATAAGATTTGTTCTCCAGCCCCTTCACCAGCTTCGTTGCCCTTCTCTGGACACACTCCAGTGCCTCAATGTCCTTCTTGTAATGAGGGGCCCAAAACTGGACACAGTATCCAAGGTGCAGCCTCACCAAGGCTGAGTACAGGGGAAGGATGATGGAAATATGAATCAGAAGAGTAAAGTCATTCCATTTCAGAATCAAGCTTCTTGTAGGTACACACCAAACAAATACAGCCAACTAAAGAAAGCTAGGATCTCTATGACTGCAAGACACAGGTAAGTTAAAAAAAAAAGTATAACCCCATAGTATGGTGCTGGCATCTTAAGTCTCTCATGTCTTAATGGGATCCTACTTGCAAAAATCTGGAAGGAAATACTAAAGCAGAGGAATACAGAGAAGCTGTTTGTATCCATAAACCAACAAGAAGGAAGAGTGGAATGCAGTTACAAGCTACCACTCACTGTAGGGCAAAGCACCCTTTGCAAAAGTGACTATGGATTCATGAAATTATGGGCTTAAAACCTACATTCAGTTATTTCAGATAAATGAAGAATTAAGAATAACTTTTCTTAAAAAATAGATTATATTATTACAATGCATTATTTCAAAGATCTTTTAATATTTTAATTCCAGTTATTTAACTTTAGGAAGGTTTTTCTTTAGAAGTGAAAGGCTTTCTGCCACAAAGACAAACCTCATCTTTGAAGCTCTAGAACTAGTCCTCTGAAGTTAAAAATGAACAAACACTAAGGACAGGCTTCTGTGAATTGATATTAACAGTTACAACCACAAGACCTCAACCTGACCAGCATCAGCACAGGTATCTCAGTCACTGCAGGATGAAGTCCAACATCCTAGCTGAAGCCCACTAAACAGTCGAAATCTGCAGTCCTGTGGCAAAGATGCACAAGCACATGTGGCTGATTTCCAGCACAGGGAGAATGGACAGCTGCTATCAGTAATGTCTTAGACCATGCCGGGTAGATCTGCCAAAGCCCCTCAATATTCTTGTTCTGACCACCTTTATCCTTTTAACTCAGCCACAGGTTTTTAAAGCTACTTTAAATACCAGTATTATCTCATTATATCTCTAAAGCTGGCCAGACAAAGAATTGTTAATGAAATAACAACTGCCATTAAAGAGGAAGTCCCACTGTTGGCAGAGAACAAGAAACTTACATAGTTTCATTCAGACAACACTTGAATTACTGAAACCAGCAGACAAGTCAGCTTCTGACACAAATCCCATCACTTTCCAAGTCATGCTGCAGCCGAAAGAGGAGTATGTGTATATAGTTATCTTATTTCTTCAGTGCTTACTTTCATTCAAGTAGCCCTTATATTCAGACTGCAGCACCTTCTGAAGTTAGTGTTCTCTAATAAGCTATACTGCAAGAAGTACAGTCTGCAGGACACACCACCTAGTTTTAAGACATTAAAAAGAGCAGAGAGGAGTAGGAGAGGGTGATACAGAAAACAAAAGTTTGACAGCAAATGCAGAAAACAGCTTGTTTCTCCTACAGTCTCAGAAGAAAAAACCCATAAACACAATGAATTTTCTTTTAAAAAAAAAAAAAAATCAATCTTTGGTGTTTTTGGCACACACACAAATAAGCTTAAAAAAATCCCCCAACTAACTCCACAAGGCAGCTAAATCAGCTTCGGTCTAAGATATGAAATCTTCTGAACACACTGGTATTTACCCTTATGCACAGACAAGTTGGGTGACACTGAGGAAAAGTCTAGGGCTATACAAGGGTGGACACACACAAAAATTAGTTCATTGTAGTTCTGTGCTCAGTTTGAGGTGGACAACAGGAAAAAAAAAAAGTCACCAAAACCTTCTGCTGCTATTAGAAGTAAACCCAGAACATCTGGTCTGTTTCTTTTACTGCTGAATTCCCAGGGTATGGGTAGATGAGTTTTCCAAGCACGACTGAAGAGGTTAACATTGTTCTACAAATTTAGGTAAAGCCTCAGGGACCAACATTTTAGAATCTAAGCTGACCCAGGTAAAGCAAGGGGCTAGGATGGCAAGCTGCCTCCTCTGTGGCAGAGACAGGGATGAGCAGTAAAATTTGTTAATGGTCAGGTTTCAGGTGGATCAGAGTGTTGACCCGACTTACGATGCCACCATCACACGTTAATTCTGACTGATGGGAAGGCACAGGAACATGGAGCCAGGGATCAAGTGGGAAAGGAAGCAGCAGCAGCAGAGGTTCAGACAAGGTTAAGCCAACTGGGAAACCAGATCTTCAAGCCAAGGGGCTTAACACCCTGTTGCTATTTGAAAGGCTTACCTGGTTTCTAAAGCTTCCAGATCTTCAGCAAGGATGTAAGGATTTTTGGTCAGGAATTGTCCCAGCTGATTGTCTTCTACACCCACATCCTTAAGAAACAGAAGTATTTTTCTTATATCTTTTTCAAAGTCCAAGGTCAGTAGGAGCTGACCTGCCTTTTGACGTTTCTCCACTTGGGATAAGTCAACTCCTACAACAAATAAAATTGGGTACTGCTTTAATTAAACATAGACCCTACTTCCTATAAATGTTTCAGGAAGGCACGTTGAAATTTATAGGACTACTCCTTTTTTGCACTGATTTAGCATACTTCAGTTGCTCAACACAGCAAGGTCACACCAGCTTGTATATAGTGGAAAGATTCCAGATAAAATAAGCAGTCATTTTAGATGCTTTTGCTAAGCTTATTTTTGAAGGAAGACATTTGCAGTGAATCCTGCATGTACGGAATCAAGTATGCTAGCACATGCCACACGCAGAGACCTACTCTTGTTGCACAGAAATGTGTGTGCAGGGAATTCCCAATTTTGCAGTGAAGTGCCTTTGGATACTGACTCACACATAGCACTTTGTTACTGCATGGGGCCAGATCTCCCCCTCTCAAATATTTATTTCTCCAGCCTCCTTCTAGTGTTCCTTGCACTTTTGGAAAACAAGGAGGCAGCCAGCAACCTTGAACTTGGGTGTTCTTGCACAGTCCAAGTGGTTTTTGATGAGAATTAAGGTTCTCTTCGATCTCCTCCTCCTTGCCTCACCGGTTTACTGTGCCCCACTTTTAAGGTTCTGCACAGCAACCACTCTCCTTCCTTCCCTCCAAGGACAGAGAGCTGCATTTTTTTTTTTTTTGCAGCAAATTAAAGCATCCTTAACCAGCCCAAACAGAAGAGAGATCAATCAAGTTACACAAAGTGCTTCCCATGTCCAGAAGCTGTGGGAGATGCCTCCTTCTGGCATCCACAGCACTAAGGGACTAAAGCTAGCCTGCCTTGTCTTCAACTAATACAGCACTGCTAGGGAGTCATGCAGTCTCCTCTCTTTTTCCCTGTACAAAATTCTGCTGCCCTTCGCCATTGGTCACTGTTCCTATTTTCAAGTTTACAAGGTGACCAGCAAGATCAAAATACAAATTACAGAATCTCAGAGCTCCAGATATAGGCAAACCACATAAATAAAATCACACTTACCTAGGTGGACAAGTTTTGCCAGGGTTTCTGAGTGATCAACGTAATCCTGGAGCGTGGAAGACTGAAGGGGAAGAAGTGGTTCTGCAATGATCTTCACAGCTTCTTCTTCAGAAATCTCCTCCAAAGCAGACGAAGGTGGGATGTCATCCCAGTCTAAGAAACAAATACAGAAGACTGGAGCATCTTTCATATGAGGAAAGGCTGAAGGAGCTGGGCCTGTTCAGCCTGGAGAAAAGACAACTCAGAGGGGATCTGATTAATGTTTATAAATATCTAAAGGGAGAGTGTCTAGAGGACAGGATCAGACTCTTCTCGTTGGCACCCAACAATAGGACGAGAGGCAATGGGCATAAATTGCAGCATAGGGAGTTCCACCTGAACATAAGGAAGAACTTCTTTACTGTGAGGGTGACTGAGCACTGGAACAGGCTGCCCAGAGAGGTTGTGGAATCTCCCACCCTGGAGATATTCAAAAACTGCCTGGACAAAATCCTGGTTCATGTGCTCCAGGAGTCCCTACTTGAGCAGGGTGGTTGCAATAGATGACCTTCAGAGGTCCCTTCCAACCTCAACCATTCTGTGATTCTGTGAAATGCATTTTGTGAAAGACAAAGCTGCTCCCACCAAACACTATACAGATCTCTTAAAATTTATTTCAAAATGCAACAACACTGTGCATGAAATGAACAGCCAATCTATTATTATTTTAAACCATAAAAAAACACAGACTCTACTCCCAGTTTTTGTCTCTTCCATCTCCTTGTCACTGCCCATCCACTCTTGCTCATGCATCCAAATTTGAGCGCAGTACAAAGCAAGCCTGCCGTCAGTCTGCTGCCTGGATCACTGCAGACAACAGATCACTTCGCCCTCTTGAAAAAGAATCTTCTTTCATGTCTTCACAAATGCATTCTTGCCTGATCACAACCAGATCAAAGGCTACTACAAAGATTATTACTACTGACAAACCCACTACTTTGTGCCCCTTCTGAATCTGATGCCTGAACTGCAGTGGGTTTAATTTTCAAGGTATTTCACAGCCAACTCCAACAAAGCTATCATGTCTTAGCCATTACAGAACGGCTGCTGACTGCCACCACATCCAACAGATAAAGAAATCAAGCTCTGTTTCCTGCTCATTAACTTTTCCAAGTGAACATCATTATGCTTGATTCCCCTTAAGTGTTCCAAGTCACAGAGCTCAGTGTCTTTTAAAAAAAATATTTCTCTAAACTGATCTATTTTTCCATTGACATGAGCTCACAGCAGCTAGATCAAGATTACTGTTCTGCAGGCTGACTGCTAGCATCCACCCCAATTATGAAAATGATTACTGATCAACAGCCCTAATTATAAGCTCTTCAGAATGTGGATTTTCTGTGACCTGTACCTTTGCACAATGACTTCTTAGAGACTGGGGTAACATTCTTCCATATCAAGAAAACAAAGCCACACCAGAGCTACCAAGACAGGTTCCAAAATAAGTAGGATGATCCTAGTGTTCCAAGAAGAGTAGCACAGACTAGCTCAATAGCTGTTGAAGGTCTCGACAGCTCTTTTTCTCAAAGTCTCAGAAACAAAAGCACAGTAAAATGTTTTTAGCAACATTTACACAAACAGTAATAAGAACTCTCTAGGAATCTATATGGATATCAAGTATTTCCTTTCAGCTTTTTGAGGACCAAACCAATATGCACTGAAGTCCATTTCAGAAGCACAGATGCCCTTTTTTCCCCCACTTTAAGGTCTTTAAACCTCCTATGAGGTTGATATAACATACCAAGTTACCAAAAAAAAAAAAAGAAAAAAAAAAAGAAAAAAGTTAGCAATTATGTTTATTCCATTACATACACTGCCAACTGGGCAAAACGCTCCACACACACATACACAACAGTAAGTCTGCTGGCAGATAAAAATCTGGCACGTAAAATAAACTGCACCGCAGGTGCAGACACATAGGAACTGGCTGACCTGTCAGTTCTGGTGCAGCACTGTTTCCATAACCAGCTGCACAAACACACAGATCTCACTTGCAACTCTGAGCCACCCCAAAAATAAGCTCTGTAGGATCCAAGTTGGCTGGGCTCAAAGCTGAATCTGAACATACAAGACTGCTCAGTAATCCAGAACAAGTTTCCTCAGTATACCAGAATTATTTTCAGAGGGTGGTGTTTTTTTTATCCTCACTTAGATATAAAAAGTCAAGAAAAAATGAGGCAATTTCCTCACAGCAACACCACCAAGGCAATCTTTTACCTATCTCCTTTCTTCAGGAGACAGTTGGAGGAGCATTTCTCAGCACGGCAGTGCTTCAGCAGGCTTCACACTCTGCTGCCTCCTGTTGTTCATCCCTGACGGTTCAAACGGGATGTCTAGCTGTCTAGTTCGAGCTGCTTCACACAAAATCACAGAATGTTAAGGATTGGAAGGGACCTCGAAAGATCATCTAGTCCAACCCCCCTGCCAGAGCAGGATCACCTACAGTAGTTCACACAGGAATGCATCCAGCTGCGTTTTGGATGTCTCCAGAGAAGGAGGCTCCACAGTCTCTCTGGGCAGCCTGTTCCAGTGTCCTGTCACTCTCACAGTGAAAAAGCTTTTCCTTATGTTTACATGGAACCTCCTATGCTCCAGCTTGCACCCGTTTCCCGTTGTCCTACCGTGTGACATCCCTGAGAAGAGCCTGGCTCCATCCTCCCGACATTCACCCTTTACATATTTATAAACATTAACGAGGTCACCCCTTAGTCTCCTCTTCTGCAAACTAGAAAGACCCAGCTCCCTCAGACTTTCCTCGTAAAGGAGATATTCCACTCCCTTAATCATGTTTCAGGGGTGGCCTCCCCCAACCCTGCCCAAAAAAACACCACCAAAATAAAAAAAAACAACCCTTTTATTTTGTACCAGCACAACTATGAGGGAAAGGCAAACTCTCAGCTGCTGCAGGTAGAGTTACAAAATGAAAAGGTCTTCAAACAGCAGTTCCAGACCAAGACTTCAAAACACTTTAACTTTCACCTCAGCTTAAAGTTATTCTGTATGCTACAGTGATCCCAGGAATTCTGTGTTAACTATGGGGCTAAAAACAAGTGCAAGTCAGAAATGCCACATAAATGTTTTAGATAAACAGGCCAACAAAGGAGAACCAAGAGTAATACTGAAAGCATGCTTTGGGAGAAAAGGTATCCCTAAGGCTTCTTACCTTCATAGAGTGTTTTTGCATTCAGGTCAGGTAATGTCTCTGCTTTTGCTTGTCCCTGTTTTACTGGTGAAGGCAAGTTACTTTTGGGAGAAGGAAAGGATCCATCCTGAGCACTGCCTGGTGGAGAACAGCTTCCTACACCTACATGCCTGTATGCCTGCAGTCTCCACGGAAGAACGTCATTTCTAGAGGGCAGCGGAGCCAGAGGGGCGAACCCACGACATGGCTGCGCGGGGCTGCTGCGGCCCCTCAGCCTCCGAGGGAATTCGGCAGCACGGGCCGCTTGCAGCAGGCA
>NW_010302592.1:2445-44304 GCF_000700745.2 Antrostomus carolinensis | reverse complement strand
CTCTCTGGCTTCTACCCACCAGCCAGTTAACAGTCCATCTTATGGTCTTGACAACAGAGAAAAACACCTTTATTTAAATGTTATAGGAGAGCAGAGAGAAGGAGGTGGTGGTGCAGGAGGAGGAGGAGGAGTGGGAGAGCTGTACTGGGACAGGCATCAAAGAGTCTTGAAGCCCCCCCAGCAGTTCCTGCCACCTCTCTGGGCTGTGCTGTGTTCACCAGCCCTGCTCAGAACTTGCATTCCCTGCACCCCCATGCCAATATGTTGAGCTTTTTACTTCTTGTCCCTGGGCAAAGAGGCTGAGGAAGCATTGAATGCAGCAAAAGGGTTAATCTATCACTGCCACACAGTATCATCAGCTTTCTGATGTTACCTGATTTTAAAACAAGACTTAAAGCATTTCTGACCCAGAGCATTGATTACTACCATGCTCTGCTCAGTGGCCTTCCTCAAACATTTCTGCAGCACTTGCAGATGGTTTCGATATACTGCAGCCACCATCTAGCCACAGGTTAACTCAGACACTTTCCTCCCCTCTTTGCAGTCGGGTCACTTGCTTTCTAACTGGTATCACAGCAATTACATTTTTTCCCCTTTGACTTATCAGCCCCTGTCCTTTCCTACCTAATAGATCTGTGTGCCTGTCTGAAGGTTTCAATAACAGAATGTAGGAATCCTAACCAGCCTTAAACACCATCTCAAGCCATATAATTTGTTGCTTCACTGAGAAGATTTCATGGTCAATTAAAGTAAAGATTGTCAAGACATCTACTTTCAAAGGCCAGAAAATTGTTTGGTTTGGGATTTTTTAAAGAATATGATCATTAGAAAAATTATAACTGTTGTACAACAGAGTAGTTGACTCTTCTTCACAGAGTTACTCATAACAATAGGGAACTTAGTTTTCTGTCACTTTGTTTCCCATTCAGATAAAGGGTGGATGTTTATGAAAACCCTGAAGTTATGCACATTGTGGGAGGGATGGGTGTCCATCTGAGAGCACCTGCTGAGTATTTTCTGAAGTTATTTTTTGAATTGTCCAAGCTCCCTACAACTCCCAGTGTATCTATATAAGCCTGATAGAGGCTGACAGAGGAGGTTTCTTCTGATTTATCAGACAACTACCTCTGCAATCTGGCAAACTACCTAAACCCAGAAAATTGCAGTGACTTCCCAAGATCATTTATAGTACATGTAGCAAAAGCTCCTCCTGACACCCAACCCAGTACCCTAATTAGAGAAATCAAAGCATCCATTGGTTTGGGTGTTGGGGGAGTGTTAATTACTAATGTTCAATACTCATCTTTTCAGTCAGCAGAAATAATACCCAGAGATAGAGATGACCAACAATTTTCAAAGCAATAGAAAAGTGTAGATATCATCAATAGATATGAGAGAGATGTGGTCTGTATTGCATTTATAACTGGCCTGTATTACAATGAACATGTGCAGTTTAATGCAGTTAAAGATAATCTGTATTGCTTGCTAAACACATTCCATCACTTTTACATTTATGCAGCTAAAGGCAAATGTTTAAACATTTGGTTAATGCACCATATGTCTAAGATGGTTTAGTTCCATCTGACATTTTAAAAATATTTTTATTTCAGTGGTAGCTCACTGAGTAAATTTATTTCTTCTAGAGCCGAGTGTCCCATGCTCCCTTTTGCCACAGCATTCCTAGACCTGTCTGCCATGATGTCTTAATTTTTTGGCTCACTAATCTAATTTAATCTAATGTAATTGGTTTGGCAGTTCTATTAACTTTTTTTTTTTTTTTTTTTTTTTGCATGTAGGTGCTAAATGAGGCAGAATATGTGCATGGTATGTGAGGCTGCTTTTTTCCACTTGCCCATTTTAAAGCATGATTGTAATTTTTTGGACAGGGACAAGAAAAGTGGGAGAACACAGCTAGTCTGTGCAACCTACCTGGCAGCAGAGGAAACATCCTTCATGGCAGATTAGCAGTGAAGCCTGCGGGCAAGCAATGGCACAGTGTAGATCGGGATCAGCTTTGTGCAGCCGGCTCACAGTGACTAATGTGCATGAAAACTGTACCTAGATAAGAAGACATTAAACAGACAAATATAGAGATGAGAGAGAGAGAGACAATATAGAGGCAAAGGTCTGTCTTGCTTCATCCAGGGGAATTTGGGTGTGATAACGTTTGGGAACCCTCACTACTGCAGGCTGTGCTTTGGGCTCCTCATAACAACATCAGGCAAAAATATCCAAGTAAAAATTATTACTCCAGTGTTTTCATCTGATGACTGCTTCTTCACACATAACTAGCACTCTGCTTTTCCAAAAGTTATAGCTCTCCGGAAATTCTGTACTGAGGACAACAATGCAACAAATTTTTAAGCGAGACACAAGCCATTATAACTAATAGCAAAACAGCAAGTCAGCCTAAATGTTTAATGAAGTGAGATTCAAACATAGCTTAATAGATTTTCTTTAAAACTTCACAGAAACATCCTTCTTGGTTCTGAAAGAAAATCTTCCAGTTTTGTCTCTGGATAAATTTTGTAAATGAAAATTGTAAGGAAATCCAAGTAAGTTTTTATTGCTTCATCACACAACATAGCAAGGAAGATTTATTAGTGTGGTATTAAAATCAGAGATGGTGCTCTGACTGCAGTGATAGCAAAACAAAATCTCTGCTGGTGTAACTTAGTTTAGGTCCTGGGTGCCACGCCAAAAGGATACTTCACCTGATGCCACAATCAGCTTGCTCCGAGGGGTAGATTAATTTAGATTCTATGGATTTATGTCAAGAGGGAATTTAGCTTAATATTCTTCATTCTGGCTTCTATCTAGGGAAATATTCAAAGAGGAATTTTAAGTGGATTTTGACTGATTTTATTTATTGAATTCCAATAGAAGACCTTACTGGAGAAAGGAGAAGGTCAGCTTTTCCTCAGCACAATCCAATTTAGATGGTTGTTGGAACAACAGCAGGTGTTTTTGAAAAGCCAATGATAACTATTTTTCACAGATGGGGAGGCACTGCTTGGCCATGATGGGGTGCAATTTCCAAAAGTATGTCCTTGCCTCTGTGGTCATCAACATTGGTTTCCCCAACATCAGTGGAAAGAGGCGTAAGAGAGAAGTTTGCATGGCTGCAGATTCAGGTCGCAAAGGATGAGCAGGACTTTAAGAACAATTTATGCAAGTGTGTTGCAGCAAAGGCAAACGGTTTAACTGGTTATGACTTGAACAGAGAGAGAGACTGGACAACCTGCTCTGAACTCCCCTGAAGACTCTCTGTGCACCACAGGCTGATTTGCTGTTGTCTCGTCTCACACAGATCCTGCCCTCTTGGCAAAGGAGAAAAGTTGTATATGTCTTCTCTCTTCAATACACTGCTTTATACAAATGCCAGCAAATGAATCCTGATAAAGTAATCTATCAGTTTAACAGAATGAAAGCCCTGTGTACTAAAAAGTGATGTGAAATTATTGCCTAATCTATTAAAGGAATAAGCCTGCTGTAGTCCAATTACACCTTCACTATATACAATGAAATAGCTCTCAAGCAATTCCTCAACAAAGGAATAAACCTGTCATGAAAGAAAAATTTATTGTTCATCAAGGCTATGTATTCAGGAAGTAGTACTTCTCTCAGGGTCATGCTGGTAGTAACTCAGCATGAGATTAAAGGAAATTAGAGGGAGTCTTCATTGCATTTTGTATTTTCCCTTTTTTGAGCTACCAAATGTCTATCTGAATCCCTAAATTGCACTAGCAAAGAATTATTCAGTGGAAAACAAGAGTGTAAATTGATAAATAGAAATAATAGCAATTTATATATGTACCATTTTTGGTTTTGTAAAAACTTTCTTCCTGAAAATAATCTTCTTAAGAGTTATATTTGCTAAAAACTAAAGTAACTACACTGATTAAAAAAAAAAAATTCTCCTGATTTGCACTGGTGTAGCTGAGAGTGGAGCCTGGCCTGTTGTCAATATGAAGTATTCAGATTCCAGATTCCTGCACCCATCTATAATTCTGTTTGTAGTCTAACAAAGAAACTGTGAGGTGAAATATTTCTGTCGATTTTCAGTGTTAAGAAGAATTCCCTTATCAGTCTTTGCAAAAAAGGACATACTGAAATAGAAGGGGTCATATCACAGGCTCTCAGTTAGCTGAGCAGCAAGTGAAAATCACAGGGAGAAAAGGTCATGAAATAGGCTTAAATATTGATTGGATGCCTGGTCTCATTCTGAAAAGTTTAAGCTGTTTATTCCTGTGAGCTTCAATTGCTAAAACCTTTTCTAACAGCTCTTCCAGGCTATGCAGGCAACTGTATCTCTCCCTAACTACTCATCTAATCAAGCTGTAATTAGCATGGTTTTCTTTAGAGAAAAATCAAAAATGACCCAATGATCTATTATAGAAGATGCATATTTAGTGAAAGGAAGAAATACAAGATATACAAGAACTGCCGTTTACAAAATGAGTGATGCATTTCCCATCATGGGTTTTTGTGAAGATCAGTGGAACAATTGCTCCAGATAAATATGATTCCTGAATCATTTAACAGTCATATAAGGGAAAGCAAGTTCTGCTTCTGAGCAATTAGAGGTATGATCAGAAATCACAGAGCTGCTGAGCAGGGAAAGTGAAACTAGTTATAATTCTGCTCCTACACAATAGGGTGAAGAATTGCCATATAATTAAGCTTCTTCAAGCTTTTATGGAAATATTTATGAAATGAGAACATCTTTTAAATAAATTACTAGTCTATTTATTATTCTAAAAATGTTGCATTGACAAGATATTCACCCTGGTTTGATTGTTAAGCTTGTTTGTGAGTTAGGCTCAGCAAACAGTCAGAAGCTAAAACGCTGAACATTTCAGTCTGTGCTGACTGCACGACCCTGTAAACTCAGGCAGGAGACGCAAAATATACTGAGATCACAACAAAAGGAATGGAGAAAATGTGCCTCCCCAGCATTGTCTTCCCTTACCCTGACTACACAAAGGCTGTCAAATAAACACTATGAGAATTATGAGACCCCTTATTTCAGAGAGAATATTGCAGAGCCGCAGGGCTACAGGAAAGCAAGGCAGGTCAATAGATGCAATAAAAGTCTTAGAAACATTCTCCTAGGAGAAGAAATTGCAATGATTGGAGTTATTTACCTGAAAGTTCCAGTTCATGAATAGGACCCAGTTAGTTTAGGATGGCTGAAGTGGCTTCTGACCTCCAGATGTTGCCTCTGCCCTCTTGGAAGATCCCATTTGTGCAGCAGTGCTATCAGAGATGTTTGTAGAGCTACTGCTGAGCCCCATTGTGCAGCAGGATCGGGGACCACTAGGTCCAGCTCCCTTCTGAGCTGTGAAGAGCTTAGAGAAGGCAGAAGGGACATTCGTGCTCTTCCTATCTCAAGGCACAAGTTGGAGGCAGGAACAGAAGTGGTAGGAAGGGAGTAGCAAGGAAATTTTACACTGAATCAACACAAATACAAGATAAAATTTCTTCCTGACAAGGGGACCTATGCTGTGGACCTTGATGCTGCAGTGCACCATTGAAGGTAAGAAGGGGAAAAAACTAGGTGTGAATACTGCTTTGCTAAAGGTGGTGTAAGTGAAAATTACTACAGTTTTGACTCTTACTGAAAAGAATAATAATCTTTTTTATTCTTACTTTGAAGTCTTACTTCATTGTTGGAGCCAAGCTGTAATGAGTAGCATGAAGAGGATACCTAAAGCAGTAGCTCTCATCAGTGGAAGGTTTCTGGCACCTTCCTTTAAAAGGAGAGGGATGGGACACTTCCAGATGTATGGTCAAGAGCTGGCCTACTGTACTGCCTCCCATGTTCATTGCCAGCCCCGTTGGGGCTGCAGCCCCAGGATGGTCCCCAGAGCTTCTCTGGTCATGGTCACAGTGAAAGGGCAAGGCAATGGTCATGGGTTGCAACAAGGGAAACTCCAGCTCAGCACAAGGAAAGATTTCACAGAGGGAACAGAGGCTCAGCAAGGCAGTGACACCTCCATCTTCAGAGTTATTAAAAACCATCCTGGACAAGGCTCTGAGCATCTTGGAGTAAGTTAGCCCTGCTTTGAGCAGGAGGCTAAAGTAGCTAGTCCCTCCTGTCACATGTACCTGACAGCCTCATGTACTTCACCACAGACCCAGGTTAAACATTAATACCTCAATATTAGTGAGCTTGTCCTGTGAGATGCTGGAAGGACAGATGGAAAATTCACTCTGCATAGAAATGACAGTGTGGACTAGTCCTGGGCTCTACAAGGCTTTATGTGTACGAGAAATGACAGTGCTGCATGCCACCAGCTCTCTATAGACCATGGATAAAGGAGAAGGAAAGCATCAGTGTGTGACAGCACTGAGGATGTCTATCATGATAGCTTGATTCTTGACTTCCTAATAGATATACTTTAGAAAGAAGGGAGTTAAATAAAGATTTATCTTTGTATTCGTAGGGAAATGAGAAAGAAATGTAGAGCGACCTTTTACGAATTCACTGATACACTTTCCTCACTATGTCTGGTAAAAGGCAATAATAGTTGTTCTACGGAGACTCAAGGAAATCATCAGCATACATTGTTCCCATTTGATTTTTCATAATTTCTGTCTATCTCCTGCCATAAATCACCTGAAATTGTCTCCATTCATTAGAAGAGAATATAATTAGGAATCTTATGAAAACATTCATTTTTTTTTTTTAAATAGGATTGACTCTGCAAATGTCTGGTAGATCAAGAATATTTTCCAGATCCCCAGGCCCCACTGGAATGAAACTGAAACTGAATTATTTTTCAGAGAGATCCACAAACCTCCAACATTTTCCTTCTGTTTCAATATTTTTTTGCTGTCCCTACTGACCTCAGAAACTCGTGCCCCCAGTGCATGGAATAGTCAACTTTTCTGTTATCATTTGAAGAGAGATGTTTGTTCCATATTTTTAAATAACAATGCAATAATAAGGCAGAGGTTTATTTGACTCACAGATATCAGCAGCTACAGTTCCCCTCAGCAGAATAACCGCAACTTCCCAGGCTGCAAGGTTTATGTGACATTCTTGCACATCCTATGCACAGATTTATGGCCGAGTCCATCTGCAAGGCCATCTTAGAAAAATTATTGTGTAATTCTAGAAGTCAGGGCTCCAGAAAGCAATCTAGTATATATTAGTAAAAAATATATATTATTTTTCAAAGTGCATAAACTCTTTCTAAAGATTAAAATTGTTCCCATCACAAGGGGTTTGTGTAACAGCATTTGTATGAGCACTCACATAGCTTGTGTAGTGCACAAGACCTTTCAATAGCTTCACGCACTGGTGCTAAACGCAGACAGACTTGACTACTGATTATCTCTCAACTGCTTTTTGCCTTTCATTCACATCTCCAAGCAGTCATACTTGGATGCAGTGTTTCTTTATATCTTTTTGGCCACTTATCCAGTCTTATTTTAAAAACATCACATCCTAAGTAGTTCTAGTTCTTTGCTCTTCCTTTCCCTAATATAGTTTCACAATATACTACCGGAGTGTAAGCCCTTGGCTTTTGAGACTATTAAAACTCCCTTTTATATTCTCTAGGCATTAAGTGTTCAGTGTGAATGAGATCAGGATGCCTACATGTTATGCAAGCACAAATACTAGGTGCAGCACAGTTCTTTTCTGACTTAAGAACTGTAGTGTAGCTACTGACTGTTTTCCTACCTCCATTTCCTTCACTTTTGTTAGCAGCGTATGAAGGCACTAATTCTGCATATGCTCCAGTGAAGACAGCAGGGTGTCTTTTCCTCTATTGACTTCAGTAAGGAAGGGATTTATTCCATGAAACCTAACTGATATTAAAAAAAGATTATTTTTAAAGATAGCTGAATAAATCTGATCAACAGTAAATTTCAGATCAATTGACTTAAAAGTGACACATTTCTGATTGGGTCTCATACTCTAGAGCTGCTCAGCCAGAGTAAATTAATTTACCACTCTTGATCTCAGCAAAACTTGCCATTTTACACCACTTCAGGATCTCTCTCAAATTACAAATCAAAATCATATAAAATTAATTTTCATTTATTCTGTGACCTTCCCTTGCAAAATTAGTCACCCATTGTCAGTAATTTCCATTGAATATATTTTCTCCATTATGATCAATAATGAAAACAGAGAGTGGATGAGAAGATATTGTAGCTATGCTGGTAAATTTTCCCACTAGATTTGAATGACTGCTTTATTTCTTACAAATACCACATTTTAAAGCAGTTTTACATGTTTTAACTGCAATGGGGAACATAGCTCGCTAGGCCATTATTGCAACACAGTGCCTGAAGCTCTAAAACACTGAAACTAATGATCTAAAATTTCACAGAGAGAACCACAGGCTACATAGTGGGTCTGTGTTTCTGTTACAATAAAATATTTTAATGTAAAAAAAAAAATGACAAGTATAATTTCATGAATAGAGCATAGACCAAGGGAAAAGAAGTGGTGTAGCCAGTGTGTCTATATATAACATCTCCTGCAAGATGCAAACAGTGTAACTGGTGGAAGTCTATCTTTCCCTGTCATGTCAGTCTGAATGTATGCATTATATTGGATGGGCTAAATACATTTTACTTCTTTTCTCATGCCAAGAAATTCATCCTGATGATGAAAAACTGTCCTTTTAGTTTTCATAGCAATTCTCATCTTCTAGCATTTGATAATTTTTTTGTTCTGTTTTAAAATGTCTTCACTAACTTTTGACAGGCTAGAAAGGTCACCAAACAATTTCAAGAGTTGTCTGATGACTTTCCTATTGTGCTGATGAGCAACATCTTTATTTTTAATCCATGAACAACAAAATGTATTTTATTTTTCTTTCCCCACAGGCAGCCTCAACGCCATGAGCACTTGGGATTTCTGCTTCACATTGGAAATTTAAATGAATCATTTCAAGCTCACTATTCACCCTTCTTTTTCTGCTTCGGAAATTAAAACAGTGCTTACTGACTTGGTAGTCATAACAATCCTTCATATAAAAAGAGTTAAGAGTTATAAGGTAAAGAAGTAGGGGAATAACAGTTATGTCAGATACAATGCAGCAATGGAGTACAGCTGGTCTTCCAAATCTTTTGGCCAAGGGACCACTGAGGCAGCATTTATAGTGGTAGGATAAGGGTAAGTTCTGAGTTTTGTTCCACATCTTGTAACATGCATGCTAGGTATGTGCAACGGATGTTTCTGCCAGTGTAGGCTGGGGAGGGCAGAATAACTCTCTCCCTGAAATCCGCCAACATCCATTTGCATTCATCGATGCAAAAGCAGACACTCCATCCTAGCCTAAACCAGTACATCTGGTTAGAGGCAGGAGATGGGCTACTCTCCAAAATCCCACATGATCATGATTTTGGAAGCAAAAACACCTGAAGCTGGGGTAAGGAAGGGAACATCCATCCTGCCTCCTGCATGTTGCTGGAGAGGCCGACCACCTGGGAGCCTGAGATCCTCGGCCATGTAGCCCATGAACCAGCCGCTCTGCTGGCAGGGATCACCAGCACAGGCTGTTCTTCAGCCCCTGGGTAGACACCAACACCTACTAACTTGTGTCACCTTTTATGGCCATCCAAATTACACTGCAAGCAAGGCACAGTGAGGCAGCCAGAGTCACAGCATGGGTAGGCATGGGAAGTGCTAGACTTGGGCATCTTCTCACAGCTTCCTGTTGACTGCTGTAGAGCCACAGACAGAAATCTCTATTGTTTGAGTGTCAATATGTCCTTCACTGGAGGCTTTATTCTGTGAAATGAAAAAGGAATGTATGAGCAATCTCTAAATACAAGCTAGACAATCTCTAAATACAGCTGAGGGGGCTGTCAGTCTGGCAAGGTGTCATCTCCTATTTTGCTGTGAGGTTTCAAGGGTGGCCTTCAGCAGTTCCTTGAATCCTTAGATTTTCTTCCCTAGTTAGGGTAAGGACAGTAGTTGTACTTCTTTCAAGCAATGAACTCTTCCAAGCAGTGAAGAAGGAGCTACCGGCACTTGGCATGTTCGGAAATCATGTCAAGTGATTGTCTACAGGGGTATGAAGCTGAGGCTACTGTCATCAGCCTACTTTGAGAAAAACAGTTCTCTCTATTTATCTGCAAAAAGTATAAAGATGCACAATAGAGTAACAGCTAGAAATACCTAAAGCTCTTGTGCCTTATTTTTAAATCACTCTTCTGTAGTGAAAACCAAACTGGAAAAAAAAATAAAATGAAAGGCCTTTGAAAGAGAACAAGAAGGAAGCTAGATATCCAAAAGCAGGATGTGTTTCTGATTAGACTAGGAGAGGAAGGAGGTTACAGCTGTATTTCTAATTTATTAGTACTTTTTTTTTTTTTTTAGCACTCTTTGCCCAGTTATCCTGACCTTTTTTCAAAAAGACCTACCAATCCACAGGTATTCAGTAAAATATTCCATGAATTAATTACAGAGGGATTTATAAAATGCTTTGAAACACTCAGATAGGGAAAAATTCTTTGCTGAAGCAAAGGAGCAGTCTTCTACACTGTAACTAGAACTTCTAAGAATGAAAGTCCTGACTGAAGTAAACATCACACAGAGCTGGGACTCTAAATAACTTAAATGCAAGTACTAAGGAAGTGAAAAGCTTACCAGAGCTTTCTTTAAAAAAAACACCAAACAACAAATGAATCCAAGAGTAAATCTGTCTGTCATTCTTCTCTAGAAAGGACATTGTACTTTATACTTGTAAATCCCATGTAAAACTCAAGAAAAAAATACTATTTCCATCCTTTCAAAAATGCACATCAGTCCTTCTGGACATCTAAAATCCAGGAGTCACATCTGGCCTTTGTTTTACCAGTTGTTCAATTCTGGAAAGTGCATTTGGATACTTCATTGTATATTAGCTAAGATTTTGTTATGGGAAGAAACCAGTGGACTCCGAGACACCATGCAACCCCCAAAGGAGCCAGTCAGTACAGTTCTATGATTCTGTGTCTCCAATGGCCTAAATATGTTATTTAGCCTCCTCTTCCTCAGGCCCCTGCTTGTGAAATGGATGACATGATGCTATCCTCCTCAAAGGGCTTTTGTGCAAGAAAAACATTGAACAGATAGTACCACACCCATGTTTTTTGGTAGCTGAGATATCATACGCATCTAAAACAGATAGCCGTGCTGCAGCGCAGGGAAGTTGTCAATGCAGCCCACATGGCAGAAAAACTCCTGGGTTTCTCCATTGCTTCTATATTCCCTAAACAGGAGAGAGGAGCATGATTAAAAAGAAAACGGAGTCTTTTGTATTTGCTGGTTTCCTAATACAAGTATCAGACTTCCAGTAGTCAGCATTTTAGAGAGCAGTTATTAGAAAATAACTTAAAAAATAATAAAAAAGAGACTAATACTAATACTAATACTAATAATAATGATGTCATGTTCTTCTGCTCTCGCTAGATGAAGTGCAATTGATTCAGGTTTAACAAAAAGTAATCAAAGATAAGCATATATGTCATAAAAACCAGCAGGTACTGTACTAAGGAAGACAGAAAAATCTTGCAGCGTGGGGTGATGGCTGTAACAAAAAAATACCCCACCAAACAAACAGGAAAAGCTAAGGGAAGGGTGAAAAGAAAACAACACAAGAACTTGAGGTAAACAATAGCACAGTTTTTCAAATATAGTAAGAAGACGAGGTCAACAAAGGAATCATTAAGGTCTCCCAGAGACAGAAGAGCAGAGGCCAGATGCCAGAACAGGTAGGCATTGCAGAAAAATTAAATGAGCTTTTTGCTTCACTGTTCATGAGGGAGGAGGATGAACTGTTGCCAAAGAGAGAAATGCACTTTCCCAAGTGAGAAAAATGAAACACAAAGAATAACTCAAGGTCAAAGAATAAAAGGTGATAAAGCAATTAAATTCTGGGACTGTTTCTGAGACTGAGGCTGAAGAGGTCCCATCCCACTGATTGAAGAACACAGCAAGGAGCCCCTTAAACTGAGTCAGCTTGCATTTACTGGAGGTAAATAATTCCCGATCAAACCAATTGCTTTCTGTGATAAAATAACTGGGTTTCTGGACAGGGGGAGATAAGTGGGCATCACTTATGTCAACTTTAGCAAGGCTTTTGACAGTGTCTCCAAAAACATTCTTGTACCTGAGTTCAGACCTATGGCCTGCATAGAAGGGCAAAAGTTGGTTGGATGGTTGGGCTCAGAGGAGAGTGGTTAAGGGGTTGTACCCTTCCCAGAGTTGGGCTGAGGCTGACTTTGCTTTACTGCAATGGCCCTGGGGAGTCCTGGCAGACAGCACGCTGCCCATGCATCAGGAGTGTGTCCTGGCAGTGAAGGCACCTAATGGCATCCTGGGCTGGGCTAGAGGGAGCACAGCCAGGAGCTTGAGGGAAGGGATTAGCCTTCTGCTCAGCACCTGTTGGACCACATCTAGACACTGTGTCCTTTTAAGATCCTCAATACAAGAAAGACTTAGAAAAAATGGAGAAAAAAATGTTAGGAGCTGGAGCACTGGATTTGTTCAGCCTGGAGAAGTGGCTTCAAGTGGACCTGATAGCAGCCTGCCAGGACCTGTGAGATCATAATCGAGAAGATGATCAAGCTCTCCACAGCAAAGGTGGCAGGATGAGGCATACTGGGCATAAACTGGAACAAGACAGGTTCAAACTGGGTATCAGGAAAAACTTTTTCACCAGGAGGACGGTCATGGATTAGAGCAAGTTACCAGAGAACCTGTGTAGTCTTCCTCCCGCCAAGTTTTCAAAACTAAACTGGATGAAGCCCTGAGAAAGCTGATCTGATCTCACATCTAGCTTTTCTTTGAGCTGAGTTTGGACCTCCTGAGGTGCCTTCCAGCCTGAATTATCCTGCAATCCTATGTTCTGTGAGGTTCAAAGAGGAGCCAGTTGAGAAGAGAGCAATGGAAAGCCCCATTAGACCTTGGAAATTTAGACATGTTAATGAATAAACTCCTCGAGAGTCTCTGGCAAGAGAAATGGAAGCAATTGCAACTAAAGCCAAGATTAGGAACAGAGATTAACCAGCAAGAGAGGAAAAGAGCCTAAAGTTCAAGGCAGACAAGTTGCTTCCACTAGCACTGCCCTTGGCTTGCTGTTCAGATTTGGAGAAGTGTCAGGGAAAGTTCTCCCCAGTGGTTAAAGCCATGGTATTTCTTGCCTGGCTTATGTAAGAACATGGACAATCAACAAACCAGCCAAAGGAGTGCCTACCAAAGCAGGGGCAGCTTTCCTGGAGCCAAGGGCATGGTAATGATGACTCTGTTGAAGATACACAGATATGTCCACAGGCATGTTCTCTTCAGCAGAGACCTGTCAGAGAACAATTTGCCTACCTCTGAAGAAACCACACAGAGACCCTCACCAGTAGGAGCAGCCACCAGAGCTGGAACCATTCAGAAAACTTCCACTATTTTTACCAGTTTTCTTTATCCTGGGTTAAAATGCGTGTTTGCCATGAAGGGATGGTAAATGCAAACATACCGACTCTGCCTGTGGAAATTCCTGAGAACCCCAAATTTCTGAAGGCTGGAAAAGTATCCTGAAAGTATTACTGCTTTTCTGTCCCATTCCTATGAGGGACTGGTCTAGGTAAACCTTTTCCTTGTTATCTTTTGTAATTATTTTTCCTGGGTGATTTTGATTTCTATCCATAAATTGTGGGAGAAAACCTTTATTCCAATAATGCAGGGACTTTGTCAGACTATGTTCACAATAATAAGGGGCTGTTAGATCTTCAGAAAAATGCAGATCACGAAAAACCATGTGTTCTTATGCTTGTAAATAATTACAATTTAAAATGCCATAAAAAGAAGTCAATAAATCCATTCCCAGGAGATCAGCAAACAGCATTGTCCAAAGATTATAACTCAAGACAGGGGTCATTCTGAATAGATAGCTGTCTCATTTCCCTTTCAAAGAAACAGCTATATATCACACTGCAACTCATCACAAAAGTGTAATAAAAAATACACATTCATTAACCTGCAGAAAGGAAACGGGAAGGAATAAAACATGCTGATGAAACAAAAATGTCAGCCTAGCCAAGACAGGAGATTGTAAGGAGCTCCAAACGGTCTAAACCAAATGAGGCAATTGGACAGTAGCACACTAGATGAAACAGCCTAGACGTGTGGTTTGCGGGAAACAGTTCAAAACTACTTGTAAATATTTATGGGCTCTAAATTAGTTGTAACTTCCAAGGAAAACGATGAAGGCGTTATTGTGGACAACTCAATGAAGAAACGTATTCAATGTGCAGCAGCAATCAAAAAAAAAAAAAAAAGAATAAAAAGCAAGGGGATATTGAGCATGGAACAGACGGAGAGTAATACAGAGAACATTGGAATCAATGAGACATCCTCAGCCTTGCCAAGTCAATAGACATTTATTTTGTATGCCACCTCTCTTGAAATCCACAGCTCTAAGTGCATTGCAAACCAAAGCAACCTAATTGCAGAATTAAATAATAACAAGTGGAGATAAATTTTATTATCCGTTCATAAAATGAGTAAAGAGCAAAGGGTTGAAAATGAAGTCTGGATGAGGGCTGCAGTCCTTCACAACTGATGGAGAATTTCTGCCTAGAGAAGACCAGAGACACAGGAGCAGAAGATCAAGAAAACAAAGAAAAATAAAGGCCTGCTCTCACTGCTGAATGGGAAGCAGTGTGAGTAGATGGCTAGGTTTGTTCGTGGGTAGACATTCCCATACATAGCAAAAAATCTATATATAATGGAATATTAGAGATTGGCCCCAGGGGAATTATAGTCATTGGTTTGGTGGTTGCAGGGGTAGACCTCAAGTGAGGCAGCCAGGGTTCAACTTTCTGTACCCATTTTTCACATCCCTGTTTTTGCCTGATCTTTCCCCTTTGGCTATGTATTTTATTTCTTTATATTTTCTGTATGTTTGTGCGGAATGGAAAAAACATAGGGTATTAACTATGAAACAAATACACAGAACAATGCTGACAAGCTCAGAGCAAGATAGCTGAACATCTGATCTGTCAAGGCCGTGTCATATGTATGCAGTTTTACAGTGGTAGTAATTGGGTAGATTTGCAGACTCTAAAGGAGGAAAAGTGCAGGGATACTACTGAGATAACAAACAGTAAAACTAATGGAAAGACCAAGTTAAGGAGGCTTTAAGAAATTTATGTAAAAATAGCTAAACCTCAGATGAATTAAGTCAAAGACAAAGTAATGATGCTGAATCCTAATGGAGTGGTTCTCATTCACACTTTTAAAGGTGGAAAGGAATCACTATCCCCATCATAGAGATGAAGAAAATAAGAAGAGAGGAGTTAAAGATCATCCACAAAGTCACAGAGTCAAGCATTAGTACATGGAAGAATCCAACTCAGCTTTGCAGTGACCTACCAACAGAGTGCAGAAAAGTCACTGAAATGTTCTATTATGAGAAACCCCATTAACGTGCTCTGAAAGTTTCCAGTTAGAGGTGAGTTACAAAGAGTAAAAAGGTGAATAAGAAAAAAAGAAGTGTCCTGAAAAGAACAATTCCTTGGGTCAAGTCATTTCAAAAAAGATGTAGCAGAAACAGAACTAATCAAGAAAGAATAAGTAGTTTGAATTGGCACTGCTCAGCTTTTGGGTTGTAACCCCAAGAAAGGGTACAGAAGTCGACGCAAGAGGAGAAGCTGAAGGAGAACTGGCACTGTAATATGCTGAGAACTTGACTTCAGTCTAAGGCAATCTCACTCCCCCTTTGCCTACACATCCTACCTTCATGTCAAGTATTCACTGCCAGTCTCTCAAAGCACACACTCGGGACCACTATAAAAGTTTGGCATTAGTATCATGAATATATATTTTATTCTTACATGCAGAGTAAATTTAAATGTGCCAGGAATATTTTTTTGTTATTTCAAGTATTTTCAATCTGAAAAGATTTCATTGAATTAAACTGGAGAAAAGATCAGCATGGGCAGACTTTTGAAAGGAAGAATAAATCAGATGTTGAAGGTGGATCTATTTTGTACCTTTTAATGACTGAAAAAATACTGAAGAAATAAAAGGGAAAATTGCTCTACTGAGCAAAAAACTATTTTCAATTGAGAATGGGATCCAAACATACCCTATAGTTTTTATATAGTAAATACTCTTTTGAAAGAGCAAAATAAAGGGGGGTGGGGAGGTCTGTGTGAAGAAGTTTGGAAGGAGAGTAAGCATTATTTCTTAAAGAAAGAAGCTCCAGTCTAAATTTGACTTTGTGTAACACAGAGATGACCCTCTCTCTTTTAAAGAGGTGAACAAGTGAAAAAAAAGATCAAAAGTTATCCTCTTAAGTAAACACTCAGCATTGTTTACTTACATCTGCCTTCCTGTCAAAAGGGAGAAAAGGGAGAGAGTAGAAACCAAAATAAGATTATTTTTTTCCTCTCACTTAAAAAAAAAAAAAAAAAGCAACTCTAAAATCTAATTCTGAAATTTAAAAATGGCATAAAATAATTTGCGGAGATCCTATGTGATCAAAAAGAAAGTGTCAGCTTGGTCACAGCCATGTAAGTCACTGTCTAGGACAAGAGTTGATGAAAGACACACATGACCCTTTTCCTACAGTCAAATTCCCATTTGTACAAAAACATGGTAAAGCACTATGTGGTAGAAATCCAGGAATTTCAGAAAACTGAACTAGAAACCACATCCTCCCCACAGGGCCCTCTGCTTCCATGTTTTCAGTGTTCCCTGTTCCCTGCTTTCAGTGCTGCCATAGCTTCCATCTCAGTGCTCCTGCCTCTTAGCACTTCTCAAAGTAATACAGTTGATTAGACTAATTTAACCTGAAACCATCATCCAGCTATAAAATCTTTATTATTCCCAAGGCAGTGAAGTTTTTTTGTTCACTGTCCTGATGGTACTTTGGGGACAAGAGTGACTCTGGACTGTAATAAACATAAAATACTTCTAAACCTTTTTTTCCATATACAGCTACCCTGAGTAGACACCACATCCAGGTGTTACAGAATAGAGAAGTGCTTGAAGAGTCACAGTCTCTAACCACCTGCAAGTCAGTTTGAGTTTGTTGAGCAACTAAAGGTCCTTCGCTTGTGTTGCTGATGTTGCTTTGTTTGTGTTGTTGATGTTGAATGGCTCTTTCTTTGCAATAAGATACTAAAGCCAAGAAGCTTTCTCCTGCAGAACTCTACTATCCTCCCCTGCTGTCTGAAGGCACTATCTTCACTGCTACTGGTGCCATACAAGCGGTTTGGCTTTTTTTCCACTTTTCTTCCAAATCACTGTCTGTGATCTCCTGTTACATGAAATCGTTGAGGTAAACTTGCTAAATGAATCCTCCTTGAAGGTCTTACTTTTTCATCTGAAAGACCTTTCTTAAATGTGTTTCTCTAACATATTGGGAAATCGAGGAAATACCTTTCTGTATCAGTCAAGAAAGTGAAAAACCCACAGCTATGCCAATGAAAGGAAGACCCAGCAAGTCTCCTCAAATTGACGTTCACCTCCCACAACAAAGTGATCCTGCAAGAGGCTCCATGCATCTGGGCAGAGCAGTGTGCTCTGAGCCCTCCATGCAGACTGTCCACAGGTGGAAAACAGGGCAGTCAGCAGCACCAAAGGCAGGTAGGACATCTATCTTATCTTCATATTGAAAATGTCATGTCTGGTCCCAAGCCTTCCCTAAACAGCTGCCTCATACTAGTTGTAACACACTTCTTGGTTAAAAAGAAGCCTAGAAATACATGAATAAATTATAAACCTTGTTAGTCAATTGAGCAAGGGATCCAGAGTCTGTAATACAGTATTGTCCAAGAATCTTTTCAGAAACTAGAAATAGAAAATCTAAGGGTAAACCCAACTCTTAGAATCACGTATCCTAAAATTTCCTTGTGCTTTTTTTTCATAATGTCTGTGTATTGTAGCCCAGACAAACTATATGTCACTTCAGTTTCTTTTCCCCTCTTCTGTCCTGTTGTTTTTCAGTGGAAAATGCCCTGTTCTACATTTACACTGCTCCAGCAATTGTTCAGTTATACTTTGCTGCTGGAAACATCCTGGTAAGAGGACATCAGAAGGGTATGTTACTTCTCTGAAGCATCTAGTAATTAATCTGCTGCTCTAAGTATGCCTGTGCTGGCAGGACAAGCAAGTCCCTTTTGCTCCCATCTGGGCCTGTATTAATGTATTTTATCCCTCAAGGATTCATGTAAAGAATATGGGCAATATATGGCTGACTTATTGAGCAGACTCCAGACTAGATGGAGTTAATGCAACTCTACATGGCTACACCCAGTCAAGAAGATATCCTCCCAGGAGAGGAACACGCTCTTTGTATGGCAGTTTATGGTTACCATTCCTGGTATTTATACACTCCTCTTCTCTCGCATTAGTTATTGATAGTTTCCTTCTTTTACACACCACTCCCATTTCAGAATCTGAAGAGCACTCCAAAAAATTGATTGCTTAGGACCACTGTAGAAGTATGAAAAATTTTTGCAAATCTATTTCCCCAAATATCCAAGATTTTCATACATAAATCTGGGTTTGTTAAAGTCTTGCTGCTTCTCAATTATGCAGTAAAGCTGTACCAAACACAAGGAGGTTGAAAGATTGCCCAAGGTCACAATGGGAATCAGTATCTCAGGTTGAGTGAAGCGTACAAACATGTGAGCTCTGATTTTCATCATCTAGCTATTGGACAACACTCTTTATTTCCAGCTACTATTGATTAACACCCTTCTACCCTAAGAATCCAGCTGGCATTTTGTTAATTCAATATCCAATAGCTCATAACGATCCTGCTAAAGATAGACTGCTACAGGGCAGCTGAACTCCATGAAATGGTTACGTAAAAGAGTGATCAGGAAGTCATTTTTCTTACATAGTCTGACATGTAATTCCTCAGTCTGAAGAAAATCTTTGCTCAACTAAGTTTTATGTAGAGCTGGTAAAAAAATTTCCAGTGGAAGAGGTTTTTTGGCAGAAATTGCTGGAAACATTCAAATTGAATGGTTTTCAGAATTTTTTTTTTTTTTTTAAATTTTCAGTGGGATGCTATTGAGATTTTCCATTTTGATAAGGAGGAATTCTATCCTCTAGAAAGGAAAGAAAAAAACAAACAAACATACAAACAATTCAGGAGGCATGACTACATGACTGTCAGGAAAATCTTACAAGAGAGACTAATAAAAAAGAAGGAATTTTATCACATTGTTCAATTTCCAGATTCCTTGGATGACACAACATGTCAACCAGCATCACTCACATTATTTGCCATGACAGATCCTGCCTGACACAGTGAATCACAGTTGCCCAGGGCATGTGACCGGCAGCCATCAGTACAGCGGGGCTGGTAAATCACTGGTTTTCATTCCCACCTACCTACTGTACATATGCAAGAGCTGGGGCTGCACGTGCAGCCAGCTGCTCCTGGTTTGTTTGCAGATTCAGAGAGAGCAATAGCAAGGGACAGAGAGCCCTTTTCAGCACTCCGATTTCTTTCCAATTCTCTGTGCAAAATAACTAGAGATTTCCATTAAAACATCAAAATATCTTTCTAGGTGTAAGACTAACTCTGCATAAGATAAAGAAATAAAAACTGTATAAACAATCTTAGCATTCAAAAGCCTTTCCAAACCAATTGCAGTATAATGAATTCAGTGTAAATTTGTGCTGACCTTGGACACAAAATTATCTCTTTCTGCCAATAATTTGCATAGTGGATATAGCTTTTGAGTCAGGAATAGAGTAAAATGCAGTGTGAAGGTTTTAAGGAATTAAAAGAAAGTAGAGCCTGAACATCAGCTCAGAGAGACCTGAACAAGCCAGGAGGGACACCAACAGAGTCAGCAGAACTTCCTTCCTCAAGTGAGGAGAGAAATGCATTGCTTTTAAGGAGTAAATGCCTTTGTGTTTATTCATGTATGTTAATACATCCATATGGTCTGCCTGGAAGCTCATAAAGTGAATTTTATAGAGGGCAGAGAAGACAGAAAATGGCTGCTCAAACTACACCTGCTGCCCTGACAGCCAAATGCCTTCCCATCAGCCTGGGCACACCTTTGTGCTTAGGGCAGGGGCTGGTGTGGATCCAGGCATCTCACTCCATGCACTTGTGAACCAGCAGCTGGATCCAGAACCAGCCTGCATGAAAGTAGAATGGAAAGAAGAAAAATATTTTCTGGCCTCTGCACCAAAAGATTTCGCTCATACTGCCCTCTAAAAACTTCACAGGCACTAACATGCCATTGGGACTTCTGTGAACCAGCCAGGTGCAAGGGCAGTGCCCCAGCACTCTGCCAGAAGCCGCCTCTTCCTTGGAGGACCTTCCTCCAGCCACAGGCAAGGTACTGAACAGTCCTGATCCTCCCTGCTCTTGTCAGTGCTTTCCTCTTTCTTCCTCATCCTCATGTTACCTCAATTCCTCAGGGTGTCTCCAACATCTCCCCTACCCCTTCAAACCCTCATATCAAATGGGTCCATAGTCCTCCATAGGACACTTCTTGGGTACTTTCAGAACACTGAAAGTTCATGCAGGTCACCTTGCATATGCTAAGCACCGCTGACCTGTGAGAAAAGGATTCTCTGAAATGGTGGAAGGACTGACACAGTTTGTCATATGCACCGCACATGCCTTTAGTGAGTTCTGCTGAAAGGCTGTTTATTCTCGGTGCAATATAAAGCCACCACAGATATTTCCTTTTACTGGTTAATATTGTAGAACATAAATTGTGGTTGCTACTTCTCTGTCTCTTTTTAACACCTATAACTATTTAGTGAGCTATTCACGCTACATGATCTTACCTAGTTCAGTCATTATAAACATAATTTCATGTTTGTAGAACACCTTTGTCCCATAGGAGCTCAAACTACTTAACAGAATTGTACTGTTTTCCTGGATAGACTCATTTTTATTCGATAAGATCATAATGTGCCTTGTACAGTCAGATATTTTTTTAAGTGAATGTTTAGATGTGTCAGCCCTTGCCCAAGAGAATTTCAGTAAATATGCCTGGATCATTGATTCATGCAATACTGGACATCTTCCACTTTATTCTGAAAAGTCAATATTTTTGAAGGATTCAGTATAGGAATATTAGTACAGTATATTGGTAAAGACAGTTCTTCTTCTGGGGACATATGAATGCTAGCACCAGAAAAACACTGTAAATATTATGAGAATATTGCTCATGACAGAGGAGCAAATGAAATAAAATGTGTCCCTGACTAAGCACGTGTTGTCTATTGGGCAGGCACTTTGAACAAGGAAGGTTCCCTGGTACACAGGATGACACAAGTGATGTCAACAAACACGGCATGGTTTACAAACCATGCTGACTTGCTGCCTGAAGGCCTGGTCCACCAACTTCTCCAAATTCCGAGTAAGGAAAGTATGGGAGCATACGGCACTGTGGGGTACCACAGGGGAAAAGGTTGGATAAGGTGTCAGAGGAGATGTGGTGATGGAGTCCCACCTCTGTCCATGGCATGTTGCACTGCAGATGTCACTGAGGCCAACCAGAGCACATGCACTTGATGGTGCTTTTGTCTTCCTGCACACTCAGAAAGGAGTTGTTTTCAGATAATCTGGCCCCGCTACTGCCCAGCACTGTCCCTGTCAGCTCCACTCCCCTCATCTGCACAGTGGAGGAAAAAAACTGCTTACTACTACAAGAAGGGCTTTGAAACGATGCGGTGTAAAGCACTGGGTAAACGTAAATGACAGCCAGGTCGCTAAGAGTAAAGAACATTTGACCTCTCTTCCTCTGTTTGCACAGGGGATGGAAGGGGAGGGGGTTGGTTTCAAAGTAGAGATGAGCTATTTCTGTTGATATTATCAGTGCTGATGGTTCTTCCAGATGAACTCAGAACAAAGGACTCAAACATGCACATCTGCCCAAAATATAGCAATAGGCCTCTTTGCAGTTTATTAGTAGCCATAGGACAGTGGCCAAGTGACACCTTGTCTCCTGACACCCTGCCCTTTGACCAATATTGGCAGGGCAGTCAGACTGCTGACACTCTGCCTTTGACCAGTATAGGCAGTATAGACAGACTGCCAACACCCTGCCCTCTGCTTGACATCTGTAGAATAGGCAGGATACCACCCACCTTCTTCCTGTAAGGTGTGCTTCTCTCCAGTCTTGCTACCATTGGCGGAGCCAAGGAATGGCACAATTCTTACTGGGTTCAAAAGGCATTTGCATCATTGTCTGTTGCTGCCAGATGACGGGACACCAAGTGTCCCTGGCAGTGCACAGGCGCCATCACATCACTCATGATCCTGTGCTTGCTATCAGTGACCAATTGAGTCACCGCCGTATGGGCATGTTGCTGCCCATCTTTCCTACTGCCTCAATATAGCTTTGTTTTATAAAGTATTGTCAGACTCCATTACACCAAGTTAGATGGAAACAGCAATCTTAGAGCAGAGTGAGGGTTTTGGATGAAGACAAGGGTGAGAAGGTGTATGTGCAAGCGGGAGACAATTTAGTACTTCCAAGCACCCAATCGACACTGCAAAATTATCTCAGCAGTATGTGCTCAGCTCCTGGCAGGCTCAGAATGGTTCAGCTTCCTTCCATAATTTGAAAACAAGCAAATAAACAAACAAAAGCCCCTTTCCATAGCACCCTGCAGCCTTGTTCTTCAAAATATCTCTGGAAGATGAGGGCCCTAGAGCTGTCCCTAGACAGAAGAAGTCCTGCAACACATTTCATAACAGGAGACACTAGTTGGGGAGTTTGCTTGATCTGAACATTCTAATCCTGCTGCGTGTGATCCTCATTGTCTGTCAGGCCTGACAAAATGTTCTCTGAATCAGTTGTATTCCCCCTAATTGATTGCAGTGGGGTTTGCTGGTCACTTTTGCTGGGAACTCCTTGGAAATCCTTAAAGAACAAAAGGCATTAAATGCTCAGTGCTAGAGAGAAGGGACAAGTTTGGGAGGTGCTTGTGCCAAACTCCAAAAGAAACAAGTTTGAGGTAGGTCATGAGGGAGACCTGGCACTGCCGTTCAAACCTATGTATTTTCTTATGGAAAGCAATTTCAGTTGTTCCACCTAAGGAGGGAATAAAAGAAAAAAGCAAAGGGAGATTGAGATTCACACAGATCTGCTATAGTATCACTGAGTTCTTGAGCAAGACCTGTGGCTTCTCTGGCTGCTTTCTTGCGTATTCTTTTTCCCAGTTGTACAAGAGGGATAAGTGCAGGACCGCATGGTCTTAGCTGTGTCTGAAACCACCACACTACACATGCTGCAGGATAGGTGCTGAAGGAAGTACACAAGCCTCTGTTCTGTGCTTTGGAGCCAAAATCTGTGCTACAAATCAGGGAGATTAATATTATTAATTCCAAGATAAAGTCCTGTGCAGAGGTAATGGAACTATTTCTAATCACAACTCTCCTTCCTCTAACCCCATGGTTACTGCAGAAAGCTTTATCTTTTCTTCATTTCTTGCTGGTATACAGCAGCAGAGAGGGAAAATGTCTGCACCGGTGGTCTGAAAGTTAGGAGTGCAGAGGTAGATGGTCAAGGACATAAAAAAAATATTGTATCATGCAAGCAGATGGACAAATCTGTAAGATAGAGGCAGTCACCATAAGAGCTACATAATCTTGGTCCAATGTCACTTGGGACGTGCCTTCATCAATAGTTGAGGAGTTCCTTGTCCAACACCTGATATCCCATTTGACACCACAGGCCATTTAACTAGCAGCATGTTGCAAAGGATGATGTAGAGCAGCAAAAGGAAGCAGCTGAAATACAGGATGTGCAAACTAGGTCAGAAATTGCTAAGCATGAGGTTATTTGTTCCTGTCCTCCAAGAGGAAAACTAATATTTGCCTTATCTAAACACATGGGTCAGAGGAACTGCGACAGCTACCAGAAATCAGATGATCCTCCTGCGCTGAGCAATGAGCTTACCCAACCTGACAATTTTTTTGTTGTAATCACCATGCCAAGCTCCAGAGGGGTGATTTTTCAATCAGATTAATCTCAGCAGACCTTTCCAAGCTTGATTTTACCATTTTTGTCTGAGAGGATAACAAACAACTGCTGCAGTGTCTGCCTTCTGAAGCCTAAAACATAGGTGAATGAAAATTTTATTTCAAACACTTAAAGTTGCTCTGATTTTCAGAAAGGAACCCAAGTTCTCATGTTCCTACCATGGTCTGTGTGGAATAAATTAAGCACTCATGCTCACTTCTCGCTCTCAGTGCTTAAAGGATAACTCGGGTACTAAACCTCTTAGTAAATGGAAAGGAGGACAAAAGACAGTGAACCCAGGTTTGACAGCATTAAAGCTGAAAGTACTGCTGCTTTCACCAAGTCATTGCAGCCAAAAATCACTGCCACAGTTCAACAGAGCTTGGTGATTCAGCACACTGTGTCCATACTGCTGTCCAGACCCCCCTGCAGCACAAGTGGGACTTACAGGGAGGGTGAAAAGATTTGGGGGCTCCTTGCTTGAAATAGCCTCTGTGACGCTGGCATTGCAGTTAATTAATTGTTAACCTTCAAAGTTACTATTGATTTCAGACTGAGAAGCAGTCTGGGAACAGCCCAGGATGGGTCTCCCCTTGCTATCTCCTAGCCAGCTGATACAACGGAGATCCGATCAGGCTTTCCCATGCTGCAGCAGCAGCAGCAGCAGTGCTGGTTGCACTGGGTGAGTTCCCTCCAGCACCAGCCCCAGTGCCCTGTTGCCACTTCTCTCCCATGTGCCCCTGAATGTGTGGAGACTCAGCAGGGAAGGTGGCCAACATCACCCACGAAAGGGATGTTCTTCAGCTGCACCAGCATTCTGGTCTGCCTTTGTGGCCACACAAATAGCCAGGCTGGCCATGGGCACCAGCGTGACCAGGGCCAGAGATCAGCAGGGCTGCTTGAGGGAGAGTAATGCTAATGAAAAGGGATGTCACACCATGGCCTCTCAGCAATCTTTCTCAGCCTGGGCTTAGCAGGAAGGTTGTTGCTTTAGTTTCATACCAGACAGGGGGCCTGAATGCTTGAGAACTTGTCTGCTTTCTTCCAGATATATTAATTGGTCTGAGAAAAAAACAACCTCTCCCTTTGACCTTCATCTCACATAGAATGTAAATAACCCTTAACACAAACAGCAAACTCCAACTACATGATTATTATTTAGTATTAAGTAAAAATGGAATATGCTCTTTTATATTAGCTGCATAGGAATGCAATGGCACAACTATTAATGGTCTACACAGACCCAACACAGGGAAATACTGGCTGACCCAAAAATATGCTGTAGCTGGTCTTGTGGACATGTGGCTTCAGTTCCCAGCTGTGCACAAGCACAGGCAAATTCCTCACTCCTGGATATAAAAATAAGGGTAATAATATTGCTTCTCACATCCCAGGAACTTCCTGGGTGCCAAGGAGCTGATCCTTGCAGAGTCTTTAGCAGTCACAGGCATAGAACTTTTCTGCTATGGTGGGGGACGTTGTTTTGCTGCTACTGGACTGTATTTTTGAAACTAGTAAACACAGGAACATTGCAGAGAGCCTGGAGTGAGGCAGTGCACATGGAGTGGTTCTCTGTTCAGCTCTCTGGAGACTGGGGCTGCAGATGGTTCATCTCATGGGAGTGAGCACCAGGGTGAACAGGAGTGTCCCCTGCACCAACCAGTGGAGAAGGCTGCCAGGAGCGATAGGACAAAGCACCAGCTTCTGCCATCCACCAGCACCGGGCTGAGGCAGGGCTGGAGTGGGCCCACAGCTGCTGACTGCCTGCACCACATGAAATAGCAACCTGGAATCCCCATCAGCACAAGCTGAGCCTAGCAAAAAACTGTTTAGCTCAGTCCTAACACACCCTCTTTATCACACTTCATAGGTAAAGAAAGTTTATACCTGAGATAAGGAGGTATCCATCACTGGGAGCCAGGAGGTCAGAGTTTCACTGTGGTAGGTGCCAACCAGGAATTCCCCTGCCCTGATGAATTTACAGACAGTGCAGCACCAAAGGAGAGAGAGTGGCTACTGACATCATGGAGAGCATAAAACAAGTATCTCCAACCATAAATAATAACTTTATTCTTGTTCTTGGCACAACATTAAACCTACTCTTTGCACAGATCAATAATTGATCAATAATAAAAACAACTTCTTATCACAAGCAGGCACTTTTATGGTCCCTGTTAAATTGCAAGATGAACTAAAGGGGGACACCCCTCATAATAATTTCAGTATGTTTGTATGATTAAAAGCTGAGTGGTACTGTGCATTTCTAGTCTTGATCTTCAGAGCCACACCACAAGCACTGTAGCCTAAGAAGCCTCCTGCCATCCTGTGTGCAGTACCAGGCTGCATGGAAATGTCCACCTACTGACCCAGGTGCTAACGCTGCCTTCCCAAGCATGCTCCCCATCTGAGAAGCTGCTGCAGGGTGATCCCAGGTGGTCAGAGCTGGGATCTGACCACCTGCTGGGATAGACAAGCCCCATGATGAACAGGGCACAGGAGCTTGGAAACTATTTCAAAGCAGAGGCTTCATGGAGTAAGTGGTAAGGCACTTCATCCTCTCCTCAGGCCATCAGCAGCAGCGGAATTTGGGAGAACAATGCATCCAGAGCAAGGGCTTTGGCTCAGCACTCCCCTTCCTCTTCTTGGCTGGGAGAGCCCTTTTCCATTGACTGTCATGGATCCCGGCAGACTTTACTCAGGTTTCCACAGACAGCCAGTCAAGGGTCCCACGCAGGGAAAATAATTAAGTTTTCCATGCAGGCTGGATCTACCATATCTGGAGCAGACTGGTGTGCTCAATGTGTATCACAGATTTCAGGAAGGTAGAAGTATATATTTTATCCATCAGCCTTCTGATTCCTGTGTTGGCACAACCAGGTTTGCAGCCTTCAAGGCCAGTGGGATCATTATTGTCGTCTCATCTGCCCGCCTGCCTAAGGGAGCCCCTCAGTTTTCCCTGCCAATGCCCCATCCAGCCCAACGCCCTGCAGTTAGCACGCTCCTTGGAAAGACAGCCAGGCCTGATTTACAGGCTCCAAATGATGGAGATTCCCTCCCATCCCCGAGTAACCTGTTCCAATAATGAATTATGAGAAGGAAGGGAGCCATTTAGTCAATGGTATTTGTGTACAATGATTTTACATGTTGCAACGGTGCCCACTGCAGTAAGTGAATTGCCCCCTGGCTTTCATAAACATCATCTGTACACAAACATTAACCAGAGCAACTATATGGCAGGGAAATTCTCCAGTGTAAGATAATGTCATCTCCACAGCAATAAGAAAGGTAAAACACTGCTTACCAGCTGGGAAAGAGGGAGCAGGGACAAACAGCAGCCAGCTGTAAAATGACCGTGTCAGGGCTACAGCTGCTTGGGTCTGCCTGATTTAAAGCACCAGCCCCACAAAGGCGTGCTGAGGAAAGTAATTCTGTAAGAGAGTAACTTCATATCCAGGAAAATTATGAGGCACCCAGAGGTCAAGCTGGTTCTGTGGGGTGCCTTTATAATATGGCCAACAGCAGAAAAAATGTCGGAAATTAAGTTCCATCTAATCAGACGGAATTGGCAATAAAGCCGGGACTGCTCCATTTATTTATTTATTACATTAGGTCCAAGGGAACAAGAGCCCTTTTTCTTTCTAAATTTGGACATAATTATGGCCAGCTCTTCATTAGTGCTTTCTAACCTCCATCTTGGAGCATTTTGTAGAGGAATCTGATGGCATCGTTCCTGTTTAACTGTCAGAGAAACTGATGCCCAGAAATTGAGAAGGGATTTGGCCAAGTTCTTGCAACATCCCAGTAACAGATCAGGAAGGGAACATGGCCCCACTGCACCATGCCCCTTCCCCATGTCCTCTCGAGCTATGCCCAGCAGTACAAAAGCCCTGACAGTCCAGTGTAAATCTACCACTACAAACCAGGTACAGTTGGACTGAATGGTCCGTTTTGACCGTAGCCAACTCCCTGCCTACATCTCTGAACACTGCAACAACCGTCTCCATCATGTGATCAAGGGTATCAATATTTTTGATGTAATGTAGGCTCATCTAATTGTGCTATAGGAAGGTATGCAGAGGTCAAATGTTGACCTATATTAGGTTGAAAGATGGGACAAAACTGCTTTAGGCCATTCAGTCATTGCTTCAGTTGTTGAATGTTACTTTCCAGGACAGGAAAACTTGTCATTCTGTGGCTGAGAGCAGGGCACCAGGGCTGACAGCTTCCAGACCTCAGCCTCCTCCACATCACCCTGCTCTGACCGAGAGAATACCGCTTCCAGCAGCCACATTTCTCCTCTGAAAAGCAAAAAAAGGGAAAGAAATAAACCCTCAGTCTGCAAGGCAGGATTTCAGAACTGGTGTCATAACCACTAGTAGGAAGGGGTTTTAAAGCATCAGATGGCTGAGGAACCATGGACTCTTGCCCACGGGTGGCCAGCTGTGAGCTTGTCCCTCCGCAGCCAGGACAGTTGTCAAAGCAGGTCTCAGGGCAGAGCACACGGTGAGGCTTTGGCAAGGCTGCCCTTCACTTCCAGAGGTTCTCCCAGCTGGCCATCAGCCAGCTGAACCAGAGTATCTGTTCTCAGCAGCCCAGCTCTTGGAACTGCTGATTTCTCACCCTGATAGGAAACTGCCCAGGAGGAAATTTTAATCTGCCTTGAAAATGTAAATGAGTCTGTCCTAGGTGGAATTCTGATTTCTTCAGATATGTTTAAAAATTAACACTTCTTCCTTCAGCATCTATCTGTTAACACAAAGCAAAATGGGAATTTCATTTCTACCTGATGGTGTCAATTGAGCAACCAGCCTTCTTGTGCACCAGGACAGAGCAGGAATCTGAAGCCTTCATCTTTCATCAGCATCTTCAGCTTCCAAAGAAAACACTAAGCAAATTGCTATCAATTCCTCCAAGGTGGAGACAAAGGAGTTAATTTTATACAAATCATCAGGACATGTGCCCAATACCGAGCCCCGTGGTACAAGGCAAAGGCATAAAATAAACAAGAGTCATTGCTCCCAAGGGCTTACAAATGGCTGGATCTTTCCGAACAGTTCAGCATGGCTTATTTTTTTTTTAAAAAAAAATCTATGATTAAGTGTCCCAGGGGAGGCAGCTGCCTGATGAGCACTTCAGAAAATTTGGCCCTTATCTGCAGGTGCTTAAATGGGAACTGAGCCCTGGGGAAAAATCATGCCTCTGAATAGCCCAGTAAGTGGCAGTGAGGATGGCAGGGAGCTACTCCCTTGTCAGCAGAGCATGGATGTGATCCAGTCTGGACCAAGGCAGGAGCAGTGAGAACAGTCTAACCTTGTGGAGCACCCTCCAGCCCAGCAAGCAAGTCAATATAGGCAGCTAAAGACAAGCAGGACAACGAAGGGTAAGGACCCAACAGCCACAGTACCCCAGGCAGCACCCCTCCTCCTGCAGGCACTGACACTTCTTGACCTTGGCCGAGCATGGATGTGATCCAGTCTGGACCAAGGCAGGAGCAGTGAGAACAGTCTAACCTTGTGGAGCACCCTCCAGCCCAGCAAGCAAGTCAATATAGGCAGCTAAAGACAAGCAGGACAACGAAGGGTAAGGACCCCCCAGCCACAGTACCCCAGGCAGCACCCCTCCTCCTGCAGGCACTGACACTTCTTGACCTTGGCCAACACCAACACACACAAATACGCAAAGAAAAAGCAGGATCTACCAAATTAAAAACCTGGATTGAGCTGCCTGTACAATATGTACTCTGCTCTGGTGGTTCTTCTGGCTGTTCGAGCACACCAGGCATCACCAAGCATTGGCTTTGTTTTGCAGTTCCCCTTCTCGGTCCATGAACAGCTTGGCAGTATTTCTGCCAGCAAATAAGTCAGGGCCAGAGCACCCAGCTGCCCAGGCTCTTCCCCATCAACACACTTCCTGGCACAGTTTTGGCCTTGTCTCCCAGGCATCGCCCACACACCATTTTGTGGATGGCACAGGCTGAGGACGGTCCCTACCAGCGTCTGTCTATATTCATACTGGTTTTGAGGGTGGAAAGAGAGGGAAGGGAAAAACTTGAGGTGAGTGGATGTAAGCCAGGCAGTGATACTCAGCCTCAGGGTTGGAAAACAGACCCTGCACTGTTTTAGCTGCATGGTTGGAACCTTTTTCAAGCCTTTCCCCATTTCCAGTCCATGGGTGTCAGCAAACTCTCCCCTGCTCTCCTCTGCACCCTCTGTTCCCTTTCTTTGCACCAAACACTGAAGTCACAGATCTGGGTCCAGCATGCCTTCCTCCAGCAGCGGGACTTGGTGCCTTCATTAGCATGTTGCAGAATATTGGTAGTAGAAGGAGAGGAGTCACAGGACCCAGTCAAATTTCTGTGCCCCAGAGACAGCTCTCATCATCTATTTCTGCTGTCTTTGACAAACAGCCACTTTCTGATACAACTCAACTCAGACTTTTTTTCCCCACTCTTCAAAATCTTCAGTTTGTCCCATCTAACTTTTGTCTCCAGGGATTTCTTACAAAAGACCAGAGGGTTTGTCTCCCTCTAGTCCCCAGAGTCCACCAGGACAGAACACCCTCTGTGTACTCATGGCTATACAAACACAATTTTAATGCTTTTGCTCTTCACAAAAAATCTGGCCCAATTTTTCCTCCCCTTCCTTCACAGTCTGGAAACCTTTACCACTTCCTGTGATTGCTCTCATATCTTTTAAATGACTCCTCAGGGCTTTTCTTCACCTTCTCTACAACTTCTGGGGAGAAATGATGTGGGTCTCTGCTCCCATTCCTCTTCTTTTCCTCTTCCAAAGCTTATTCCCAGCCTATTCTACTCATAAACTGATTGTTCCTGGACCTCACTTCTCATTGCAGATCTGCAGGGAGCAACCACAGTGTGTTCTGCCATATGTTCTACCATATCTTTCTGTTTGCTTGCTCTCTAGCCAAATAAATTGTTAATTAGTCATAAAAAGTGAACCTCTCCAAAAGAAACAGAAAAAAAAAAGAGTGAAGAGGAAGAAGTAGACAAAGAAATAGGCTACACAGCAGAGTAGGAAGGAGATGCGGTCATGGGAGGCCAAAGCTTGGAAGCCTCCTTTCCCTTAGTTCTCACCTCCTGAAGCATCCGAGCTACTGAGCTTTCCTGGAAGGGGAAGAGCATTTGTCCCTTCCCTTTCCTCCTCTGTAGAAATAGCTGCACAAAAAGCCCCTTTGAAGTCATTGGGAAGCATATCTGGCTTCCCAAAATGCACGACAGCCCTGCAAGAGTGCCACTGCCCTGTCGCACTCCACTGCCAAGGGGACTGTCCAGATTGGGTTCTTCCCACATCCTATACTCCCTCCCCAGCCAGCTCTGGGGTGTTTCTCGCTCTTCGGCTGGTCCAATGGCAGTTTTATGTTTTTATTGGTACCTTCAGCATAATCAAGTTGTCCCTTTCTCTCCCTTAAGTATTTTAAAATATAATAGACAGCTTGTGAGGAGCAGGCATATCCCACCCCTGCACTCCTGTCAACAGCAAAGCAACAGCGTATTGCTGCCCCTAATGGGATGTTTCCAGATGTCTTCGTTGAACATATGATCACATCTACAGATGAAAGACTTGTGCTATACATCTCCTTGCAAGGGCAAGATATATACCCCAGACAGAGGACGTATACTAGATATTAAGCATTGAGGACCTCATTTTCTGCTATGTTCCAGCTGCCAAGAGCCACTCTGATGCAGCAGAGTAAACATAAATCCAGTCAAACTGGGTTTACAGCTGCTTTATGTTAGTAAACTGGCACAAAGCAGTTCAAGTTTACCAGTAGAATTGGCCCGTACAATATTCTTGGGGCCAGATCAGACCTCGTTTTATCAGCACACTTCAGATGGCAAGGGTGGGAACCATAGATCATGAACACAAACACAATTAAATCAGTTAAAAGACAATGATGCACTCTCTGTGTAAAATTACACCACAGCAAGTATTTTATGGGAAACCCTTCAAAGTTGGCTGCTTTGGAGCAGAGAGGAGAGAATTGAGGCTCCCAGGAGCAGCAGTACTGCAATGGTCTTATCCAGAAACATCTTTTTTGTTCCTCAGCCCAACCCATGGTTGAACTTTGAAATTAATAATGCTGTTGGGTGAAAAAAACCTGATGTGTTGCCTACTTCTAACTATTCATATCCTAACTTTTTACCAAAGAGTCAAAGAGAGACTTTTAGCCTGAAGTTACACATGGAAAGTTCATTGTTCACACAAGAACACTCTAATATGATGTGATTTAAATTCAAAGTCGTATAAATTTGTAACCAGATAAAAATGGATAATTTCAAAAGAGCGCAAGATAGAGCACATTTAAACCAGTGTTTTGGAAATTTAAAGTTAAAAAAGAAAGTCTCAGCACTCTTCAGTAAAGAAGGGGGTTGTGTGAGCACTCAAGAGGTAAAAAAAGGAAGAAAGAAAAAGGTTTTTTCTACATGGAGAATTAATCTGCACACTGACCTTCAACCTGCTCTGGCACGTACTCAGCAGTACAAGGGGAAATGCGGGCATAGTGCAAATGACATAAACAAATTCCTGCAGAGGAAACTCTTCTGATGGAGACATCCATTCTCCGGACTCAAACCCACCATGCTAACACACTCACCTCTTGCGCAGCTCACAACTTCTGCTCTACTAATGGAAAAATTCCCACACAAAGTGTAGTTTACAAGAGGAAAAAAATCAATGTAGGCAGGTTTGATTTTCTCAAGCACCAGCACTGCCATGCTCTGGCAGTGGGAAAAGCCTTTGGCTTTGCAGGCTCACCCAACCCACGCTGAGCCCGTGCGGGTTGCCAGCCTGGAGTGTCTACAGCCCCCTGATCTACTGCATTGCACAAGGCAGGACTGGTGACAGTGGGCTTGGGTCATCAGCTGTACTGAGTTACTCTGTCGGGTAAGAAAATGGATACCATTGCCTGCTTGGCAGTGAAAGGACAAGGGAAGCAGCAATAAGGGATAGAGACAGTATTATAAGTTTGACTAGGGCCAGAATTAAATCGATGCAGTAAATGGCACTTAATGCACTTTAGTGACCCGATGCATTTACTTCATCATAGTGTGCTGTGTGGCTGATTACATTTGATGCATAACACATGAAAAGCACTAGAGGCCATGGCTGGAAGATCTCAGAATGCAAAACAAATTGCCTGGGCAGCTCAGGTTTTTAGCATTTCTGCACACACGCGCGCACACGCACGCTTTCCTGCATGGCACACTGGGTTTGACAGCACCTTTCAGAGGTCACCTTGGCACTGACTTAACACTCCCACCGAGTTTGCCCTGTTAGGATCAGCAGTCAGGGCTCCAGCCCAGCATAAATTCTGGCAGTTTCCTTGGTTTGATTTGATTGAAACAGCACAGCTGCTTTTTTTTCAGACCAAAAATCCAAAAGAAGTTGGTACAATCTTGGAAAACTAAATAAGCGGTGAAGTTTGCCAGCCACAGAATACAGTGGGACTTCACTCATTTGCATGGCATCCGTCCATACACACAAACCAGGCAGGCTGTCCTCAGAAAGTTCAACTCTGAGGGCTACGTGAAGGCTCAGATTTCTTAATTTACATGACACCCTGGGGAATATCCAATGCCAGAGCAGTGGACATGTAAGAAAGGCAACACAGTCCTAGAAAGATGCTAGTTGTTGGGAAAGCTGGGTTCTTCTCCTTGTCTTGGCATTGTTTTACCTTTTTTTTCCCTTGCCAATGTAGTCAGGGAAGATGCTGAAGACTCTCTGAGACTCTCTGAAATTCCTTGAGAGACAACATTCAATCCAACAGCTGCATCCTGCCCAACGCTTCAAATTCCTGTGCCATGAACCAGGCAGAGGGAGGCTTCTCTGCTACTCTCCACCCAGCCCAAGGTCTGAAGTTGTGACCTTCTCTAACCTGGCTTACTGTGACTGAGCTGGGCTGGGAAGAACTTCCATGGGTGCTTTGGTCAGGAGGTCTGCAGGGATCCACAAGCTCTGTGCATGACAGGCACCTGCTGTGGACTTGCCCACTGCCACTGCCAGCCCCACAGTGATCCACCATCAAGGCAGCATGCTGAGAACCTGCAAGCAGATGGAGAAATATCACACTGAACCCAGACATCTCCTAATTGATACTGAGGACACAGGTAACCTCCAGAACAGCTGGAGCTGCAGACAGTGTATATCCATAATTGTAATGAACTGGGACTCAACAGGCTGGGGTGGCCATGCCTTACAAGACCAGACTTCAAAAGTCTGCCTCTCTCTTATGCAGAGATAATGATTTTGAACCATTTTTGTAAGTGGTTGTGACTCTGATGTTGTTATTGCTCTGTGTCAGCATAAATCATTATGCTTCTCCAAGCCTTCTCTTCATTTAGAGGTTAAATAGAATAAATGAGTGGAGACTGCAACACATCATATATGCAACAAGATGGGGGTTAGAAGCAGCCACCTCCAGCACTCCACCTACTAGTACCAGGTCCAGGTGTCTTCCACATGATGTAACAAAAATTTACTCTTAAACCAAGTGCTTGGTTTAAGGACCAGAAAACACTGGCATGAACTCTTACAGCTCACATTTTTTCTTGCAAAATGGGGATATTTATAAATATCCCCTTGTTATTTAGCAACGGTTTGGTGCAGAGAGGTTAAATGGGTTTTTACTTCAGAAGAAATCATTAGAAGAGTTGAGAATAGGATCAAGAATCCTATCAACCATCCCTTGTTCTCCTTACACAAAAACTATCTTCCTCAGTGCTTTACTTGGTTGGTACTGACATTATTCCTCTGAATGTATCAGACCTGACTTCTGTTTCCAGGGCCATAAAAAGCAACTCAGGAAAGCTGAGCCCCATCCCCATCCTGCTCAGCACGTCCCACTTCTGGAACTGTATTGCACAGCAGCACAACCCACACAGCGAAGCCACTGCATCCTCTCAATGGGCCTCTCAACTGAATCTCAACGGGAAGATTCAGTCCCTCAAGCCATGATCACACCAAGGCCACAGGGCTAAGGAAGCTCGCTGATCTCCTGTGGGACCACAGCCTGGGGCTCAGGGGAAGCATGAGGAAAACTGCAATAATTTTGGATTTACTCCAGTGTTGCTAAGAGCAGAACTGGGCCCTGCTCTGAGACAGGGAGAGAAAAATATACATTGGATTTATTTGCCTTTGGAGTGAACTAGACAGATTTCAATACTTCAGGGGATTGCGTTTAAATCATCTGTGGATTTTGAAAACAACATTATTGCTTGGTATCACAAGCAATTCCCAATTTTTAGATCTTCCTGAGCTAGACTCAGTTTTAGTCCTAATAGCAACAATTCTATTACTGCTGCGAGGGAAATGGAATTGCAATGAACTGGTATACATTTTCCTTAAAAATTATAAAGTGACAAATGTTTTATTTCAGCTTCTCTTGAGGATTTGCTGGATATTAAAAATAATCTTAATGTAGTCACTGGCTGGCATTAACATAGTGCTTTAACTGCCTGTTTCAGGGAAAGCAGAGGATTCTGTATTTTCTGGCAGCCCCTCACAAGGTGTTGCTCACATTGTAAATGCGCTTGGTTATCCAGCAGGATCAAGACATCATTAAATAAAAAGGTATTATAACTTCATGCTTTGAATGTCTAATTCCACCTTTTTTCCAGGCTGAAAACAATCCATTGTCTTCAACACAAACAAGAGGGATTTACGCCAATTGAAGCAAGAGGAAAATCCATTTCCTTTTGCTGTACTGCCCTTCATTACTGTGTTTTAAATTCTTGGGTTCTGAACCCAATTTCAGATCCTCTTAAGTTGTCCATTTTCATATTGTCTTCCCAGCTCCCTGATGTTCCATCAGTGGTAGCAATAATGTGTACATGGCAATCAGGCCACTGGTACATTATCTACTGCATCGTACAGCTCCACAGCAAGTTTAGGTGATGGGACAGTAAAATGGGGCAGATTTTCAGAAAAAACCCTAGGAGCCACATAGCAAATCATGGTAGAACTAAAAACTGAGCATTTAAAAATATCTGACTAATCCATTTCAGACTTGCATTTTCAAAAGAGCAGAGTGACTGCAGAGGCATCTGTTTCTCCATCTCCAAGTCAAGATGCCATAAAAGATCATAGAATCATAGAATGGTTTGGGTTGGAAGGGACCTTAAAGATCATCTAGTTCCACCCCCCCTGCCATCAGCAGGGACACCTTCCACTAGAGCAGGTTGCTCAAAGCCTCATCCAACCTGGCCTTGAACACTTCCAGGGAGGGGGCATCCACAGCTTCTCTGGGCAACTTGTTCCAGTGTCTCACCACCCTCACAGTGAAGAATTTCTTCCTAATATCTAATCTAAACCTACCCTCTTTCAGCTTAAACCCATTTCCCCTTGTTTTATCATTAACTGCCCTTATGAAAAGTCCTTCCCCAACTTTCTTGTAGGCCCCCTTCAGGTACTGGAAGGCCACTATAAGATCTCCCTGGAGCCTTCTCTTCTCCAGGCTGAACAGCCCCAACTCTCTCAGCCTGTCCTCATAGGAGAGGTGCTCCAGCCCTCGGATCATCCTGGTGGCCTCCTCTGGACTCGTTCTAACAGGTCCATGTCTTTCTTGTGTTGGGGGCTGCAGAACTGGATGCAGCACTCCAGGTGGGGCCTTACGAGAGTTGAGTACTGGGAGAGGATCACCTCCCTCGACCTGCTGGCCACGCTTCTCTTGATGCAGCCCAGGATACGGTTATTGGCCTTCTGGGATCCCAAACTCTTCCTAAGAAACTTGGGACCTTTTCAGTCTTCTATAGGGCTACGAAAAAAAAAAAAAACCCACTGGGGATGCCACAGACCTCAGGATGCTTAATACAATCAGGAACTGAATGTGGATCTCTTTTAGAAGCAAACCAACCCCAAAATGTATCCCTCGGTTGCCAGAAACCGATCTGCTTTATGGGGGTTTTATTGTGATTATGAATGGGAGCTGCTTCTGTGTAGAGAGGAAGGGAGAAATTTGAGGGAAAACATTTTACAGACTCAAAATTCTCATTTCTGCTGCAACTTCAAGAGAGGGTTGTGTCATTCTTTTGCAGTCATTACCTCAGCAGTTGTTGTTAATGATCCATTCTTCTTCAGGAATGGCTTTATTTTATGTTTTCTGGAAAGAAAAATATCTGTTCCTTAATTCACTTCACCACCACCAGCAAAACAATAGTTAATTATGGAAAGGAAATGTGGAGGAGCCCAGGTTGCACCGGGGAGCCACTGCAGCCTGGAGCCCCCAGCCATCCTTAATGAGAAGAGAAATGCAGGTAACAGGCAAAAGGAGCTTCCCGGCACCAGCAGCACCTGGAGCAGGCAGCTCAGAAAGTCCACACACAGCCCTGAATGCCACGTAGAGAAACAGAAGTGTGGAATAAAGCACTTCATGCAGCTGCTAGAATGTCACCGTCACACCGCTCAAAATCTTGAGCAGAATCTGTTTCTCTCCGATAACACGGTGGGTGCAATCAACTAATAGCTTCAGAAAGGGAAAGCAGAGACTTGTTTCTTTTCTCTCTGCTAATCATTTAAAAGAGAAAATAAAGTAAGGCATTGATCAGTGCCAGCTCTCTTATCTACCTCCACTGAAGTGATAGCACACTGAGTAGTTTCAGTGAGATTCAGTCAAAAAACCCCTCAAAAGTGCATTTAAGGTTGAACTGATTATGCCTTAAGTATTTTGGGCCAGATCCTCAGTTCATGTAAGCAAGCAAGGTCCCAGGGACTTCACGAATGTGGTTTTGATTTATTCCAACTAAGAATCAGTTTTTATTCCCAGTATGGTGGCTTAGCAAGCAAACCTGACATTCATCATGGGATTCCCCTCACCTAACAAGTACAACACAGAGATCTCCAATGAAGCTTGTTCTTCCTTTACTGATCACTTATCTATACAACAGGCACAAGTCTCTGAGGGCCCTGCTCTTCTAATTATTTTGGATTTGGTCTCCACTGACTACCAGGCTGTGAGGGGTGCTCAGCGACAGCAGTGGTTCCGTTCAGCTCAGCATTCCACTTCTGAGATGTCTATCCCGATTTTCCCTGCTTACCTCGTTTTGGTTCACACCATGGGGCAGTGTTGGAGCACACAAACTGGATCCTTTTCAGAGGAAACTAAGCTGGAAAATGCAGAAGTGTATCTGGCACACTCCATCTCCACAGCTAAATCACTGCCTCTCAGGTGTGTATAGCTGGAAGTTTGGTTTCAGCTCTACACCAGTTAGCCTGTGCTAATTGCTAACATAGACAACAGCCTTCTGGTAGCTCCTGCAGATGTAGCTACCTGCATTTAATTGAATGAATGCCACCCCAAGTTGTTTTGTATAAATAACATGGCCACAACCCAAGAATTCAAGTGTTGAAGGAGTAGGAACATTGGGCTTGGGTCATGCTCAGGGTAACATTTTTTGCTCATTTTCTGGCAGGGAGAAGCCCATAGCCAATACCAAATACCAATGGCTGTTGGGATGCTGTTTTGGAGGAACCCATAGTGACTCAGAAAACCAGGAGTAGAGCAGACTCACACGCATCTTTCAGCCTCTTCCCAAGATCATCAATCTTCTCTGACTGGCAGATCAGATGGGATGACAATATAAGGACCTCTCCACGCTTTGGTAGTCTGAAGCCCGGAAGGGATGAGGCCAGCCTGGACATCTGTGATGGCAACAAACCAGTGGCTAATCCCTCAAATTTACAGGCCCAAGCCCACTGGTGTTATCAGGAACTTTCCCAGTGTGGGAAACTAACACACGTGAGGCACAACTTCTCATGCTAAAGCCCGTGTCTGACACAGGTGAGGAGGATAATCCTGACTAATACTTTGTTCTGTCCATTGACCATGAAGGGAGACAGTGAGGTCCAGCTCCGACAAAGAGGAGTGCCTTGTAGGCATCTAGAGTTAGGTGGGATGAATGTCATCCCCCGTGACTGTGACAAGCTTCCAATAACCCCCCAAAAATAATCATGAGTCAACAAATGAAGATACTCTCAGCCTGCAGGGATCAGCCTTGAAAGGCCTCCAGGCTGGTGGGGGAATGCTTTTTTTTACAGTGACTCCTTCTAAAAGTCACCGTTACCTACCAATGACTGTCACAACGCAGGGATACTGTCCTGCCACGCACAAGTGACACAGACTGAATGTTTTTCTGCCCTCAGGTAAGACAGTAAATACCTGTCAATGTTGCTGGACTAGTCACCACTGTGAACAGATGCTACACCACGTCTATTATCCATGTAACAGAGACACAGGATATACATACAGCCATTGCTCAGTTCAAGTTGAGGAGAAAGCAAATAAAGAGCCATTCGTCTAAATACCCTGAACTTGACTTGGCAGTCATGCTGCCAAATCTGTATTGTCAAGAGCACAAGCAAGATTTGTTATTCTACCTTAAAAATAAAACCACACTGCAACGGAAATGTACGTCCTTTATTAACAACTTTTCAAAATAAATCTGAAGAAAAAAAGTCTTTGGTGACACTATCTATAAAAACAACCTATCTTAGATGGTAAACCTATGATGTTATACAGGTTAATGAAGTAAACCAAATTATATGGCTTTTTAATTTCTCATTCTCTCTTTTTCGCTCACTCACACACTTGCTTTAGGTTTAATTGCACCATGTTGTCAATAGTCAAACAAAGAGGGAGAAACACTTTAAAAAAGATGTGGCAGCACTATGAAAACATTGGTAATGCATTAGAAAATTTTTCTCAAAAATGTACATTTTATACAAAATAAGACTGTATTTTTTGTTTGCTTTTTTGCTTTACATTTTCCCACCTAAGAATTCCCATTTCAGGTTTCCATTCTCATCATCCAAACACTATACATAGGTTCTCTCAAAATAAATATACAGGATTATGTACAAGGTCACAAGGCCCATTGGATCATCACTAATCCACGGTGAAATAGTCACTAAAAACATCATGAAAGGGTGGGAGGGAGCATCCAAAAGCATCTGATGAGTCCCATAACCCCCCTTAATTTAACTCCCCCTAGTTCAACTCTTACTTAAAAAACATGTGTGAAGACAGTTACAATAGTGGTATAAAGGCCAGCTTGACTTGCTTTTAAACAAGGGTGAGATGTACAAAATTTTGGAAGATGCGGTTGTATTTCCAGCAGACTCCAGCTGAGACCCTGCATGGGGCAGGTCCCTTGTCGGAAGACCCCAGGCCCATCCCTGTGAAACCCGGCTGAAGCCCAGGGGAACGGCTCCATCAGGCTGATGCCCTTGGAGGCCACGTTTCTGCGACAGACAGCAGAGCCAGCCTAGGAAAAAAGAGCAGACCACCAATCCACCCCGTGCTGTCAGAGGATGTTTAACTGGAGGAATCCATAAAATTACTGTCAGTCAATACAGATGTCATGACAAACACTGATTAGACTTTTAGTTTTTATACAGGGGGGGAGAGGAAGAGGAGGACACTGCCTTTTGCACTGGGAAAGTAAAGATTTTTAAAAAATCCAAGTCTACTTCTAGCTGTTTCTTTCATTGCTTCAATGTCAAACGATTACTTCCATTCTCCAAATGACATCTTTTGGTAAATGAGCTATTTTAAAAGGCGCTCATTGGTGGAAGATTAATTTCTTTGTCAAAGTTGGCTCTAAAAAAGAAATTGCAATCTGAAATTGATCAAATCCATGATGTTTTCCAATGGAAAAGATCAAAGCGCTCGATAGCCATGCATTAGCACACCAGTGTGTTCACTATGAAATTGTTACAAAGCTTAAACATTCACATCTAGAAAAAGTTATGGTAATAATTAGAGTTTTTCACAAAATAGAAAGAGAGCAAATAAAATCTTGTACAGGCCCAAGGGACTGCAAAGACAGCCAGGCACTTTCTATCTTGGAAGTTTGCCCCTATTTTTGTGTCGCATTTTTCTCATTATGAAACCCTCCTCCAGCAATAGATCTCAGTCAAATTATAACTGGGAAGGGTTTCTTCCTCCTTTTTTTTTTTTTTTCTTTAATAAATTCAATTAAAAATTCATCAGTTCTCCCAAACTCTAATCCCTACTTTTATTCTGTTTTAATGGCATGGATCTATTCACATTCATCCATCCATCTCACCCCTGATTAAATTAAGGTCAGTAACCTTTACGAAAGGCCACATGCGTAACACTCAGTCAAGTCATCAGGCATTCAAGTACCTGTAAAGTAAAGGCTAACATAGCCTGCTGTTAAAGAAAAATAATAATTAAAAAAAATACAAAAGGAGCAACAAGGAGTGAACCTTGTTTCAGCACCATCTGAATTAAGGGGGGGGGGGCGGGGAGAATAAAGAACCATCAATTCGCATGTAGGACATGATAAAAAGGTGATTTCAGTCAGTAAGGAAACAACACAGCTCTGTCCCACACAGACACACACGGGAGGCTCGGAAGCATGTCTAGTGTCCTTAGGAGCGCTGGCCGATAACGTCTGCACTGAGCGTAACACACCGAGGCTCTAAGCTGGATCTGTGTCCAGCTCCCGCCCTGGGTCCCCAGGCCGTGGACACGGAGCCTGACGGCCGTTCTGGAGACTGGCCGTGAGGCACATTCTTTCCTAGAGAGACGGCTATGCCCGGGAAACGTGCTGCAAAGAGAAGCCCTCCTACCTATCCGCATCCCTTCTGGAGCTAAGCCTTTCATTGTTCCTTGTTTAATTAGCGATCTGTAAACAGAAAGGGCCTCACATCACATTGAGAGCAGAGCGAGCTTTAGCACTGTCTCTTTCAGCCACCCCAAAAAGTGATGGTAACGGAATGTCAAACAGCTTAAAAGCTTGGCCTGACTTGCTGCACTCCAAAAATGGTTAGTTACTCCCTTTTTTACTAAAATCCCAACCCACGTGCCCCCAGACGGCATTAACTAAAACCCAAGCAGAACTGTAACTCTTGTTTT
>NW_010302592.1:0-2429 GCF_000700745.2 Antrostomus carolinensis | reverse complement strand
TCTTTCCCTCTCCCTGGCCCCTCTTGCTGGCTACAGACCATCAACTGCTTCCCAGAGCTGCAGATGCTCCTGTGGACACATCCACACGCCTGCCTGCAAACGGGGACACGAGCAAAGTGTGAGCCCTGCCAACCTCATCCAGTGTTTAACACATTCTCCAAAAACTGAGTCTAAGGAGAAGGCCTATTCCAGTCCTTGAAAAAGCTGCCTTGATCTCTAAGAGGAAAAAGTGGCATGGGAGCCACTGAGCCATTCACCCTGGAAAGTCAAACCACTGGTTTTCACCTTCCCTGGCAGATCAGCAAGGGCAGACCTGATTACAGGGACGTGAGGTTCAGGTTTTTGTGGGATGAGGGGAGCTAAATTAGCAGCTCACTCTACAAATACAGGAGCATAACCTGCTCCCCTTCCCTCCCTGGTCCTGCCTGCCTACTCTTGTCTCTAGACATCTCTCCACATGCTGATTTAACTCTCTAAAATGGCATTTAAAAAATCCAATAAATCACTGGACAGTTTTCTGCAGTTTTAGAGAGTTCAGTGAGCTCACAGAAGCATCTGGTGGGCACCAGCATGGCAGGTGTGGGGCGAGACCATGTGGCCAGGGGCTGGGAGAGCACTGGGAGTGGGGGGAAAAATGGCACCTCTTCCTTTCCACAGCATGTCACTAGCTGCAGTCTCACACATGTTTTGGCAGATTCCTTTAAAGATTTGGTTCAGATTTAACACAAAATGTCAGGAACCTGATATTCCTGCCTTAACACGCTGTGCTCTGTTCAAATATTGCAATACATACGCAAAGCAAAGCATTCTTTGCAAGTCTTTACATGTCATGTTGCATACAAACATTTAGCAATATGTACTTTGCACTTTTAAAGCAACTTTTTGTTTAGGTATTCTGATTTTACCAACATGAGAAATTATTTAGGCTTCACACCATTCCCTCTACAACCAGTAACTATTACTTTTAAAAATAAGGAAACTGAGGCATGCCTCAGTTATGGGAGTTGCTTAAAGCTGCATGATAAAGCAGAGCCTGAGCCTGAATGAAACTGGTGATAATCCTGGTCCACCCTTCCTACCACTCCAGCCACCCTTCACCCCTGCTACCAGACCGCCTGTGTACACAGGAATGAGGTATAGAAAGTCTTGCTGCTCTTTGGGCGTCAGAACTAAACCCTCCCACTGTGACTTTAACAGAGCTCTTAGGGGTAGCGATCATTACAGAGCACCCCAAATGCACCTCATTAAAATGTGAGGGTTCAAAATGTTTTTAAAGTGCTTATTTTCTTAGCAAATCGGAATGGCATCTTCCTGACCCAAATCACTGTCTTTGTTTTTGTTCTTCAGTTGAAAGAAACACATAAATTAAGCAAAGCACTACAGAGACATAAACAACTGGAATATTTAAATTTAAAAATATTTCCATTTGAAATGATAAAACCATTTTGGAGTGTGAGCAACGCTGGTATTTCAGGGCCAGGTTTTTGTCTGAGTTACCCTGCCCCAAGTACACCTGGGAGCGCCCGCTGTCACCAGTACACAGTGTCTGACCACACACTTTACTTCAGGTGTCAGACCTCCAGGAGGGAATTTCTTCACCTATTTGCACTTATTTAAAAAAAAAAAAAGAAGTATACTTTGTTTTCATATAAACCAATTCATTACAGCCCAAATCCTTGCGTTGCAAGTACTAACATTCTTTCTTTTTTTTTTTTGCCAACGCCCCTTTTGCCCTCAGAATAAAGCTATTTCTGGAAACCTGGCTGCCACGGCCACGCAGCAGCAGTGTCCTGGGGCAGCAGGGGCTCACGCTGGCCGTGCTGAGCATCCCTGCGGTGCTCACCCGCGGGCAGGGCCCTCCGGGACGTGCCCTGCTGCGCCCACGTCACTGGTTTGCTCCTCGGCAGGAGGGCTCCTCTCCCCCTTCAAGGCAAGGCTGACCGCCTCTAAAAACGGGGGCCTCAACCAGGAGGATCTACGCTCTCGTCTGGCTTGTTGAGGGAGACTCCAGTTTTCTATCCTTCCAAAGGGGTTTTGCCATAGTGGCTGCTATCAGCTTGGGGAAAACTGAGGAAAAAAAATTTAAAAGTCAGCAGTAAGTGAGAAACATTACTATTTCGGTTCTGCCTGTGCTCAGTTTGTTTCTGAACCTGCTGCATTCTCTTCCCGTGAGATTCGAGTGTTTAACTTTGCAGGGGAAAATGAATGAAAATCGCAATGACAATCAAATGCTTGAAAGAAAGAAACGGCAGCTTTGAAATATTCACAACCAACACAATTTTGATTAAAGAAAGAACTCTGTTTTTAATAGGGTTTTTTTTTTTTGATCATTAAAAAAGTTTAAACCTGCATAGCAATCATTTCAAAAATAATTATTTAATGTTCCATAATGAAACTGTACACGACCTAGTGTGGAGCGACAGAAGCCT
>NW_010302591.1:0-4355 GCF_000700745.2 Antrostomus carolinensis | reverse complement strand
CCCCCCCCCGTCCTTCCACGCGGGTGGGCGGGTGCCCCTGGCACCGCGGGGGGTGGCTGCCCCTGTGCTGTTAGAGGAGCTGTTTGTTCATCTGGCCACGAGTTGTACGTGATGATATAAAATCTGAGCAATAAAGGGCTTTACGCCTTTTCCTTAGAGGTGCCGCAGGAATTACCTGCAACCCGCACGTCTATAAAGCGCGTCCTGCGCGGCCCATTAGCCCTTCAGTGTGGGGTGTGATACAGGGACGTTGGGTGGGGCAGTTGATCTTGTGTTATTGCTTCAAAGATGGCTCAGTGTTGTTTTTTTGTGGGCTTTTTTTCTCCTTTTTTTCCAGTAGAAGTGGTCCAAGGGGAAAGTGAGAGACAAGTTGAACAATCTCGTCCTGTTTGACAAAGCCACCTATGACAAACTGTGCAAAGAAGTGCCCAACTACAAGCTCATCACACCGGCAGTTGTCTCGGAGAGACTGAAGATTCGAGGCTCCCTGGCTCGGGCTGCCCTCCAGGAGCTGCTCAGCAAAGGTGAGTGCTCAGAACTGAAACCTGCTTGAATTGGATGTTTCTTCTCTTTGCTCGCCTAGAAGATTTCGTGCTGTGTCTGAAGGACACAAATTGGTGTGTTTTTGATAAAATGCTGCCTTAACTTGCATTTCAGTAGTGCTCCAAAGTAGGGAGCTGCAGTTCTGCTGCGCTCAGTGGCTTTGCTGTAATAAGAAAGTCCTGCCAGAAGGATGGGTTGTGGCGTAACCACTCCCAGACCTGAACAAAAGCCTTGTCTGAATGTCTGTGGTGTGGGGTACCCTGTATTTCCTGCCAGGAGTTGTCTGCTCTGCCACTTTGGAAGGGAGCACCACATCCCGGGCGTCCTCACGGGTGCACACATGCTCTCAAATTTCTTTTATTTCCTAGGTTTGATCAAACTGGTGTCCAAGCACCGAGCTCAAGTGATTTACACCAGAAACACGAAAGGTGGAGACGCGCCTGCAGCAGGGGAGGACGCGTAGGGAGGTGAGACAGAGGAGGGGCTCTCTGGGGGAGTGGGCTGTGCTTTGTCAGGGACTGACAAACAGCTCCACGCTGTGGAAGGGACAACTCCTCCACTGCCTTGGGTGGACTGGTTCTCCAGATGTTCAGAGGACATCGCTCGCCCTCTGAGCGAGTTCCTGAGCGGTGTTCCTGGAAACAGCTGTTTCCAGAATTAAAGGGCAGTTTGCTGCTTTGACCCTGTTGCCTGTGAGGTGGGGGAAGCTGTGTGTGCTCTGTCCTGTCTCTGTGGGCTGTGTCCTCCCTGCTGTCACACAGCTCTGTGACAGAGCCTTCTTGTTGGAGCAGAGCTGTCGGATGGTTTGGTTTGTGCTGTGACCTGGTTGTCTGATTTGGGACTTCTTGCTTTGCAGGTTCTCCAGTGACCTCGCCAACAATGTGTCACATGTAGATGCACACAATAAAATTATTGAAATAATTTTTCTTGCTTTTTCAAGAACGTGTTTGTTTCCTTATTGACGCATTATTGCTAGCTGATTCTGGTATGGGTCATGGTTGTCTTGCTCTACCAGCGAGTTTTTGTGTTTACACAGTGTTAAAATGTACAGTGAGCGTGCTTATGTAGTGCTAAAATGGAAGGAACTTTTGCATCACCTGCAGCAGCCAGTGAGTTAAACTATATTTGGTTCTAGCAGGAGGAAAACTGAGTTTTCTTCTATCATAGACAGGGAAGGTGCTCGTAGGATATTTTCATTATTTATTTGAACTCCCTCCAAACAAGCCTCGCCCATAGATCTCCATGTGTACAGGTCCATGTCTAGGGGGGAAGCGTAGATAAGCAGCCCCAACTACAGCTGTATTTTATTTAAATGTAAAAGTAAGGGCTTTAAGGCTGCCTTTCTTCCACTGAGGGCTAAGTAGTTGTTCTTTAGGTGAGGCTGAGTAAAAAAAAGTAATACAAATTAGAATGAAAACATCAGGCGTGTGGCAGGATTGTCTCCAGAGCAGGCCTGGGATCTGAAACGAGTTTCAGTTCGTTTACTAACACAGATAATTTTTTAAAGAAAAGAAATTTATTTCTGAAAACACCCCTGGCAGAGCAGCCTTCAGCAGCAGTGCTCAGCTCAGTGTTACACCATGCTCACCCTGCCTTCCAGGGGCCTGAACGCATCTAGATGCACATACGAAATAAAAGCACTAAACTTTGTGGCAGCAGCAGCAGCAGCAAAGCTGCAGCTGCCTGTGATCCACCTTTCCACAACAGTCAGAGCTTCGCTTCTTTGGCACTCCTCTTCTGATCACCTTTTTTTCTTCTTTTCCCCTGATTCAGTTCTAAACTGATGCCTGAAAGAGAGCAGAGAAGTCAGAATGCAGCAGCCTTTAGAAAGAGGTAACGAACGCTGCCTCGTCTCACAAGTAAGAGAGCGCTATGCCTAGTGGTTTAGAGCAGAAGCTCGCTCAGTGATTCTCTTTCATTGAGCGGTAGCGATCTCTTCAGCTAGCTAACACAGATTTCTAGAGTATTGCAAGGTGCCAGGGGGACAAGTGTGCGTATGTGCACTGGGTCTGAAAGGTGAGCTGAGCTCAGCGAGGCAGACACCTTTGTGCGCGCGGCACCTGCAGTCGCAACCACGCTTCACCTGGTGAGCTACACGCGCGCTGGGCCAGGACGAGAGCGACGCTCTGCCTGGATGGAGTGCAGCAGGGCACAACTCGTTCCTGCGGTAAGATGTCTCCTTGTGACTGCTGCTACCGAGGAGCCCCCGCTGCGAGTAGCGTGTGTTGGAAGGAAGCTGCGCAGCCTCGCTCGGCACGTGGGTCCGCACTGCCCTGAAGCTCACCTGGACTGCCACCTCCTGCCGTGATTCCAGACCCGCCCGAAGGAAGGGAGCCAGCTGTTGCCTGTCTGAGAGGTATGGTCAAAGTTGGCACCAACACGCTCTGCTGGGAGCTTTTTCAGCTTCTGCTTCTCCTCTGAAAAAAAAAATAAAAATGTGTAAAGCAAAAGGTTTTTTTAGTCACGTAGCTTTTGATTCTTCAACGTGGTAGAGGGGAGGTAAGGTTCACTGAAATGCATACGGCCCGCTCACTTTGTTTGAGAAATTCCTCATACGAAGGTCCAATTTGTTGTTTACTTCCATCCTCCTCCTCTGTTAGCCATGGAGGTTTTGCTCCTAGAAGGCACAGGGTAAATGTGTGTAGCCTCTGAAGTTATCCTAAGCTGGAGACGGATAGCGAAGAGCATCCCCTCTGCCCCCTGTCCTTGCAGCTCGCCCTGCCAAGTAAGTGGCCAAGGAAAAGTAAACTTTGGGCTTTGTCAGAAAAAAAACTGCTTTAGTATATAAAATACTAGCAAAAGAGCGAGCACCTCCTGGTTACGCTGTAACTGCTTCAAAATGGCTTTCAGTTATCCCTGTTAGATTTGCAAGCCAAGTTTCCAGAAGAGTAGTAACCACGAGCCAGGAAGCCAGTGTGCTTACCTGTGTGAACATTTCCTTTCCCTTCTGTTTCCTGTGAATGGAAAACACTAATGAGAAAGTGATGGTTTTAAGAATATCTCTGAACATAGTGGCATTATGTGCGTCCCTTCCAGTTCTGTTACAAAAAGACACAGAGGGAGGCTCTTCTCTGCCGTCTTTAGGGAGCATTTGGATTTTTAGTGTGTGTTAAAGAATGTTTGCTTCATGAAACACAAGTTAGCACTGGAAGCTCTCAGCTAGTTGCTCACGTGAAGCTGCAGAGCTGCCTGTCAGCCACCAGGATTGCAGCCCCTAGTTTGGCTTTGTCACACGTGCTGTGTGGAACTTGAAGTTGTTTAAAATGTCACACTCACTGGCACGTCACCCCTACCTGGTGGCCAATGAAGGTCAAAGCTTGGCCTGATTCCATCCAGTTTAAGTCAGGTCCTGCCTGCATCCCGCTCGGGCCAGGCTGCTCCGCATCATGAGAGGCGTCCCTGGAACACAGGAGCCGAGAGGCAGTCTGAGAGGTGAGTGACTGTCAAACTCTGCCAGTGACGTTTGTCCGGAGGTTTCTGGAGCAGGAGTTCTGTTTGTGTTTGGAGAGCTTTACAGTAAGAAGGAAAAGGAGACATGTTCTCGGGGCAGGATAGCGTTGAACACGGGTATGTTATGGCTCTGCTCACTCGTTATGGCTGTTGGTGCTTACCCACGAATGTGTGGAAGAAGGGAGAGGAATCTTCCCGCAGCTGCGGTGCTTACTGGAGGCTAGATAAAAGTTTGTGAGGGATCTGAACGAGTGCGAGATTCTGGAGGTGACAGCGGCAGCTCTGGCAGCAGGTGCTGAGGGCAGACGTGGCGGTGGGGCAGGGTGGGGGGGTCAGGGAATGTGGCTCTCACCTCTGGGGTG
>NW_010302590.1:0-389 GCF_000700745.2 Antrostomus carolinensis | reverse complement strand
CAGCCAAAAACACCCCCAAAACACCAAAAACCACCCCAAAACTGGTACTGCCGACCCAAACCCACCCTAAATCACCCCAAAACTGGTACTGCCGACCCAAGAACACCCTAAATCACCCCCAAAACAGCCAAAAACACCCCCAAAACACCAAAAACCACCCCAAAACTGGTACTGCCGACCCAAAACCACCCTAAATCAACCAACAACACCCCAAAACTGGTATTGCCAACCCCAAAACACTCCAAATCACCCCCAAACCACCCCAAATAACCCCCCAAAACACTCCAAAACCACCCAAAAAACACCCAAAAACCACCCCCAAACCACCTAAAAACTAGTACTGCTGACCCCAAAACACCCTAAATCACCCCCAAAACTCCCCAAATCCC
>NW_010302589.1:0-1580 GCF_000700745.2 Antrostomus carolinensis | reverse complement strand
AATTTAAAATATACAAGTGAATTGCTCACCACCCCCCGACCCCAAATAACGACCCCAGGGGAACAACAATCCCGAAACCGCGATCCCAGGAGAGCGACAGCCCAAGAGCCCCACGATGCCCCAGGACACGGAATGTCCCCACACACTGGTGTCACCAATTTGGGCCGCTACTTCTGATATTTCCCCCCCCTCCTTAGTCCTTTACAGCTGCAGAGCAGCAAAGCCACAGGGGACTTGGGCTTCCAGTGACCACTGCAAACATTAAGGCTTCATCGCCATTCTTCTCATCCCAAATCCCATCCTGATCCCAAAACAGCAGGAAAAGAAAGAAGGAAAAAAAATTTTGAAGAAGAAAATGAGCTTTGTCCCAGGTAAAACCAGGACAAGAGCCATCAGGTCTCCCCTCAGCCTCCTTTTCTCCAGACTAAACACCCCAGTTCCCTCAGCTGCTCCTCAGAAGTTCTCCAGACCCTTTTCCTTGTGTTCAAAACCCTCTTCCTTGAGCTCCAAACCCTCTTCCTTGTCTCCAGACCCTCTTCCTTGTCTCCAGACCCTCTTCCTTGTCTCCAAACCTTCTTCCTTGAGCTCCAAACCCTCTTCCTTGTCTCCAAACCCTCTTCCTTGAGCTCCAAACCCTCTTCCTTGTCTCCAAACCCTCTTCCTTGAGCTCCAAACCCTCTTCCTTGAGCTCCAAACCCTCTTCCTTGTCTCCAAACCCTCTTCCTTGAGCTCCAAACCCTCTTCCTTGAGCTCCAAACCCTCTTCCTTGTCTCCAAACCCTCTTCCTTGAGCTCCAAACCCTCTTCCTTGAGCTCCAAACCCTCTTCCTTGTCTCCAAACCCTCTTCCTTGAGCTCCAAACCCTCTTCCTTGAGCTCCAAACCCTCTTCCTTGTCTCCAAACCCTCTTCCTTGAGCTCCAAACCCTCTTCCTTGAGCTCCAAACCCTCTTCCTTGTCTCCAAACCCTCTTCCTTGAGCTCCAAACCCTCTTCCTTGAGCTCCAAACCCTCTTCCTTGTCTCCAAACCCTCTTCCTTGAGCTCCAAACCCTCTTCCTTGAGCTCCAAACCCTCTTCCTTGTCTCCAAACCCTCTTCCTTGAGCTCCAAACCCTCTTCCTTGAGCTCCAAACCCTCTTCCTTGTCTCCAAACCCTCTTCCTTGAGCTCCAAACCCTCTTCCTTGAGCTCCAAACCCTCTTCCTTGTCTCCAAACCCTCTTCCTTGAGCTCCAAACCCTCTTCCTTGAGCTCCAAACCCTCTTCCTTGTCTCCAAACCCTCTTCCTTGAGCTCCAAACCCTCTTCCTTGAGCTCCAAACCCTCTTCCTTGTCTCCAAACCCTCTTCCTTGAGCTCCAAACCCTCTTCCTTGAGCTCCAAACCTTCTTCCTTGAGTTCCAAACCCTCTTCTTTGTGTTCAAAACCCTCTTCCCTGACCTCCAAACCCTGTTCCTTGAGCTCCAAACCCTCTTCCCTGACCTCCAAACCCTGCTCCTTGAGCTCCAGACCCTTTTCCTTGTCTCCAAACCCTCTTCCTTGAGCTTCAGACCCTTTTCCTTGTCTCCAAACCTTCTTCCTTGAGCT
>NW_010302588.1:0-5418 GCF_000700745.2 Antrostomus carolinensis | reverse complement strand
ATATTTAAATATTATTATAAATATTTAATATTTTAAAAGACTGCCCAGGGTTTCTAACATACAAGGTACATGAATTACAGTGAAAGCTCCAAGCAGAGTTTTTTTCTTACATATTACACAAAGTTACAAATAAGACACTTACTCAAACATAGCTGAACTTTAGCAAATTGCAGTGTTAGCAACAGGTTACATAAATAAACAAGACATTCCAATTCAGACTTGCCTGACACAGAATGATACAGTAAATTAATTCCTTCTTTTGAAAGAAATGTATTTAATTTGTAAGAGCAACAACAAAAGTAAATTCCCAGTATGTTTGTCATCATGAAAGTCTCTCAAGGCCCCGTAAATAAGTTACAAGGAAGCATGGTTGGATGGGTTGCTCTATATGAGCAAATAACAGGGAAGCATAGAAATTAAATCTCATCCTTCTGGCTCAATAAAAGCCCACCTTAAATTCAAGGGAATTTTACCTCAATAACCACCATATGAACCAGGCACAGACTACCCATCTTCCTCACTCATATAGCTGGAATGGACATACTGGAGCTTGAAGAGACATCAGAATGGGGAATAAAACAGCTTTTCATATTCTCTGCTACTAGGAACGGTGAATGCACTTAAATACCCAGGATGGATTACCTAGCTCCTTTAAGCAAACAGCACCACTAAAAATCATTGAACTATAGCAAGGTTGACTAGAAATACCTTTAGGAAATACAGGCGATTGTGGAAAAAAAGATAACTTGTTTTTCTGAAGCTATAATTCTAAACGGTTTCAAGTATTGTTTTAGGAGCAAAAATAAATAGCTAATGTCAGGAGAGAAAACCGACACAACTCTTGCCAGAAGATCCAATGACACTCAGCACAAGGTAGCATGAAATAAACAGTGCTGTAAAGATCACAGGGTTAGAATGGAAATTAAATGGCCAGATAGCGATAGAACTGTTTTTCTTTAGGAAAAATACCTGGGAAAACAGAGAAATGCAACAGCGTATTTGTGTGCAGGAGAATAGAACAAAAGAATGCAATTGTGACTGATTGAGACATCAATTTATTTGCAGAAAGCACTAAAAGATGGCAAAAAGCCTGCTGGAAACGCAAGGGGAAAAAGACTTATGCTGAAATCCTAGACTCAGTGATGCTCATACAAGTTTTACTCTTAATTGCTGACTCAGTGTTTACATCCCAGATTTTCCCCACTGGGGAGGACATACAGGACACACCAGGTAAGACGATCAGAGACAGTGAAGAAGTGCTGTGAGTTACTAAAATATACACACTGAAAAATGCCAAGGCTGTCGATGGCTCAGGAATGAAATTACAAAGAGAAAGTTCGTCTAGAAGTGTGTTGCTGTTAAATATTTCTAGAAGAGAAAGACTCTGGACGTGAGTATTTTTGTAACAGGGAGCTGAGCATTTCCTAAGGAGTTTATTTTCTTTTGGAAGCATTAGGCTTGAAGGTGGAGGAGAAAATAGCCAGGCAAACCACGAGATGTAGTAGGTGGAGACATCTTTAGGGAATCAGAGAAGAAATACAACTGATCAGAACTTACAGAGATATTATTAGATACTTGGCCGCACCAGAGTCATCCTTCTTCGGAGGTGGTGAATGCTACCATCCAATTATATTTTTGTTTACCTTATTTAGAGAAACACATGACAATTTTTCACACTTTGTACCTGAAAACTTTTTTCAGTGTATATAAGCACTAGCTTATACTTTGCTAGAGTGTGTTTAAAAAGCAATATAAAAACCAAAATGTGCTAAGTTGTTCAATCTGAGAGAAGTTCCTTGTGTTTTAAAGATTACTGTAAACTGAAGGAAAGCATCTTTAATTTTTTGTTTTAAAACAGCTCTTAGAAACTACTATCTCATCATGCAGATTTTTTTTTTTAAGTGAAGTAGTTTTTAAAAGTGTCTATAGACTGTGCCTGCACAGACATAGCCCATATGGGGTAATGCAAACCCTGAGCCAAGCCTACTATCAGAGATATTAACACAACTGATTACACTGATGGAGTGAAGCCACTATTTTTATCTTACCTGAGATAAGGCACACAGGATCTAAATTGCTGTTCAAAACATAAGGGATAATTTAAAAAAAAAAAAAAAAAGAAAAAAAAAAGGAAATAAATATTTTATTTTAAAGGCATGGCAGCAGTAAAGACTACAAGGGAGGGAAAAGTGTACTAGGCACATTCTCTGTCCCCACAGTGGTCCAGAAAGACACAGTGGAAGGGAGACAGAGCACCTCCTCAGCAGGGCTGGCTGAGGCTGCACAGCTACATGTGGGGCTGCCTATGGCCCAGGGCACCGTGGCATAACCAGCTTCCATCTTAAAGCAATTAATAAAACTTCTTAATCCTCTTATCCTACAGAGCACTCAAGGCACATTTGCCAAAGACAACTAATCATAGCCCCCCAGCACCATTCCTCCCCCGGGGCCAATGCTCCAACACTTCCAGGTTCCGCAGCCTTCGGGGAGGCACCACCAAAGCCTGGCAGCTAGAACAGAATTAAAGTTTGGGAGTTGAAAGAATTTTGAATAAAATTTGCTTTCCTTCATCTTTGGTGCCTTCTCGTGTGGCAAACATTAGCTAACACATGTGTCTAGAGACCAAGCCTGATTTGTTTGTTGCATTGAATTTTTGTCACAAGGGTTGTGCTTAGCCTTGACAGATCCTGCATTTTCAATACATATTTCTCCTGTTGTTTCAGAGCTCGTGAGGCTCCAGATGAGAAGCAGAGCTTGAGTTTCTCTATCTCTGCCACATCTGAGATTGAAGATGAAAACCTGCAAAGAGTTTGTATTTGCAGCCCAACACAAAGCCAACAGGCGTTTTATTGGCATGTAACCCCCGTGGTACACAGCTGGGATCCCCTGCTGCTGCCAAATCTAATGTCTTAAAGTGAAGTTCTGGCTCCTCTGAAAACATAGGTAAAATATCTGGTGATTCGTATGGGGGTAAGATTTCACTCCTGACCTGGATGATGGGAACAGTCCCTGACCTACCTCAGCTGCTGACTTCAAGAGCACAAACCTGCAGGCAACAGTCTCATTCTCAGCTACTGACAGAGTGACATAAAGCAGAATTTTCAGCCATGAAACATTAGCTTTGTTGCAGCCTTCAGAGCAAAATGTAACTCCCCACTTTTATATTAGCTTTCCTAAATTAATTTATTTAAAGACAGGAAACAAAAATTAAATAAACAGAAGTCCTAGATGTAAATGTCAAACAAAACCACCTGAAGAAATCTGGTAGGAAGTGTAGAGTAACACTGTGTCTGACTGTTACGTGATGTTGGCTTTTAATCTCGTATATGTAAATGAGCTCCTGTTTTAATTGTTATCCTAGTTGCAACATCTTGTTGCTGATATTTTCAGAAATCTCACTAGTCACACTAGCTAAAAGAACTGCTGGTTTTAAGCTGAAATGTTAATAATACTCGTATCAGAGCCTCAACTACAGAAGTCGGAGTGGGTCCATTGATTTCAGCATAGCTATAACTACTACCCCGATTAATGTACTGAAGTCACAAAATAGTTTTCATTAGATAATTTCCTAAAGTAGATCTTACAGACTTGCCTTCATCTAGGACAAAGAACAGTAGTAAAAACTCCAGAAAATAAAATGCTCATTTTTCATTTCATAAATAAAATCTGCTGTGTTTTCAGGACATGCTCCATCCCAGCGATATTTCACAAACACAAGGTAGTCTTGAGGGCGATCCCTCCCCAGCTTCTCCAGTAAAGCTGTACAACATACATGATTTATCACCAGGTTATTTGGGAATGTCTTTAATAGGTGCATCTTACCATTTTCAAGATACAGGTTAAGACTCAGGCTCTGTTTCATCTCCAGTGGTAACAAGTTCTGTAGCTCCAGGCCTTCTGCTAAGAATGCTTGTGCTGTTCCCCACCAGTTACATCACACCGTTCATCCCAATTACATATGCTGTAGCTGATGTAGTGCTTTAATAATTTGTTTTATTTGTGGACTGATTAAAAATTTCTAGATCAAACATTTAATGAAAAGCTCTTCAACCTGACAGGTTTGCTGCTGAATGCAGTCATTTACAACCCAAACCTTATAATAACCAGAGCAAGTGTTGGAAAAGCTGTTCATGCCAAATGCTCAGCAACTGACACATATAATCTTATATCTTTTCATTCAGACTTAAAAAAAAAAAAAAATCTGAGACCTAATTATATTGGTTGTAACTGTTCTGAAATGAATGGTGGCAGGAACTAATACTTGTTTATTTTCTTTCCTGACAAGTGCTCTGAATAAAAACAGTTTCTAGACATGATGGAATGACTTTTCCTATGACTCAGACACATTCAACGAAATAAGTTTAAAGAAACCGGAGCTTGTTTTCTGTCTAACAATAGTAATTGAAAATACCCAGAACTTTTAAGTATTTACACCATTTAGAAATGTTGGACTAAAAACTACATAGAGAGGCTAAAAAGTCTCCAGCAAACAAGCTCTCACCCCATGCTTTTTCACGCGAGTGAGATATTGCGCTTATTCACTCAGGCTTATTTCGATTTAATGAATTTCTCCTTTCAGTTTCATTTTCTATTTAATTTTTAATTTACAGGTGCAACTTAAAGTAAACAGCCATATTTCCAATTGGCAACATATTTAATGTTCTTCACAACTCCAGGGCAAACCGGAGTTTTAAAATACACTACTCAATAATACAGGAAAGGCACATAAAACTTCATGTTTCTTTCCATGTTGCAAAGCTCCAAGTAGCGCACTTTTTGCAAGCTGCTCAGCTCCCAGCACTTCAGTTATTTCAGCTTTTCTAGGAGTAAGCTGAGTAGTTTGGCTCTGGTTTATAATGAAGTTATCCCAAAATGTTGTTATTGCTCTGCAGGAGGTAGTTTAAAAGAAACTAAGTATCAGTAAATATTATTTGAAAACTTGGTAAAGTGTCTGCTGAAAAGAGAGATAGATCTGGTAACTTAAGTACAGTAATTGCAAGGGCACGAAAACCCACTCGGAGTACACATTTTTTATTTATTTACTTATTTATTTTTCACCAGTTTATTAAATTCCTGTGTCTATATTCTTCCCCCACCTCTGACAACACGAGCACATTTTCTGGTCGCGGGAAAGCGCTCAGACAGCGCACTGCACTCCCGCAACCCCTCGCCCCCCTCCTCTTTATCTAGTGAGGATATATCGAGCTGTAGCCCTATATGTAGTACCGATGTAGTAATGTAGTAACTAAAGCCACTGGGCCTTTCCCGTGTGCAGGACGCGTGAGCTGCCGCGCACACCCCGCTCCGTCTCCCCGCTGGCGCTGCCTGCGGCCCAGCTGCTCCAGCGCCGAAATCCCGCGGCCGGTGTTTCCCCGCAAACAGCAGCTCTGCGGGGCCGCTTTGGGCGCGTCCCGCAGC
>NW_010302587.1:0-2319 GCF_000700745.2 Antrostomus carolinensis | reverse complement strand
CCAATCCCTAATATTCTGTGATTCTGTGACAGCAATATTGTGCTCTCAGCTACCAAAAAAAAAATTCAGCTGGGGGGGAAAAAAAAAAAGAAAGAAAAAAGGTAACTTGCTGCATTGCTTATAATTATTATTTTTAAAAAAATGGACAAGATTCAAACCTCTCAACCTTGAATCAAATTCCAGGAACTCCTCTTTACCCACAAAATTACATGCACACAAGAAAAAACAACCCAAAAAACCTGAGTCACTGAAAGATCTATTGCAAGATGAAAAAAGTTAAAGAAATGTGTGGGTGTATGAGCCAAGCATACAGAAATTTTCTTCATAGGGAAATCACTTCTTAAAAAAAAAAGTAACAAATAACATCAGAGAGAGTGGAGAATGCTTACACCTTAATTCAAAACCATGTCTTCGCATGACTTACACTAAATGATCAATGTGAAGTACCAGATTAAACAACTTCAAGAGATATTTAATAAGATGAAGAAAAAAAGCAAGCCCTTTCCACAAAATGCAAGAAAGAGTACTTGCACAGACAACTATCTTTGACCTGCTTACATGCCATTTAGCATTCAGCATTAAAAGCACACCATTACAGGTGGTTTTGTTGTTGGGTTTTTTTTTAAAAAAAAACAAACAAAATCAGACAACAAATGTAGCACTAAATTTGAAGTCTTCAAAATCTATGCTAGAACAACCAGTCACGCTATAAAGTAAAATAATTATTTTCAAAAAGACAGAACTGCATAAAACCCAGCACATTTACAATGAAATTTAGCAGTAGAAGAAATACAGTCCCCTCAAAGCAAATGCTGTATGACTGCAAAATGCCAGCACGGCTGACAGAATGCAAAGATAAATATTCTGCAGGTTGACAGGTATAAAACTAACTGCACTTCCTCACTTTTCTCTCTAGATCTTAAACAAACCCCAACACCCACAACCCCAAACTTCTCCAGAAAAAAAACCAACAAAACAAACCACAACAAAATCCAATACATGATTATTTGTCTGTTTCTCAAATTCTGCCAATCCCATTTTTCAACCTTATTTCACTTTCTTTGAAAATATATTGCTGAGAATCTTGGGGATACACAGGACTATAATTAAAGTCCATTACTAAAGAAAGAGAAACCTATCAGTCATACCACTGCAGGTAGTGGGGTTTTTTTTTAAATCTTCTGACAAGGAAACTGTATGTAGTATAGTTATGGTCTACTATTCCCTTGAATAGCTCAAGCAAGTCTTAGAGATGCACATCTTGTCAAAGAGATTACTTTAGGAAGAGTTCGTCCACTACTGAATGCTATAGTTTAAAGTATACTACCTTCAGAGAAACTGCTAATTTTTTGTCATGGCATCCTACAATGAAAAAAATATGACCCTTAAATACGAAGGACTTACGTCTCATGGGTGCCAAAAAAGAAAATAGGCATTTTATTTGTAGGAGGCTTTACTGCTCCATCGGGAACTTCATCCACCTAAGGAAAAGACAGACTATAATTCAAGTCAAATAACAGGTTAAGAACAGTCTAGAGGCAAATAAATAATAGTGTTAAGCATTAAAAGAGGAAAAAAACAGCTACATAAGTAACTCAGGTCTCAAGATCTCTTTTTGACTGTATGTTAAAAAATACAGCAGAATCAAAGACAGTGTTAGCAACAACAGGAAATGACAACACTCCTTGTGTCACAGTAACACTTTTCACATGGCCACTTTCTTTAAAGGAGAAACATGATGTGCTACAGGTAAAAAACACAACTCAATTCCATCCAAATATCGCCCCTCCTTCAGCACAGGAAAATAGCACGACTTCCTGCCCTTACTCCGAGCTGATAACTTGCCCAAGCACAAATGTCAAGTGCTACGAAAGGAAAGGTCAATAAACTTTTTGAAAAACAATTCTTAAGCCAGCACATTAGCTAAACATGTCATAATTAGTTTTTTATCTACATTCCCACAACTGTCAAATGACGGCAGTGGTCACAGAGCTTGCCACACCTCTTCCAAGAGAGCAGGGAGGATGCCAAGAAGGACCGGACAACTTACCCCCTACACGGAGCTTACAGTACAGGAAGCGCTAAGGGAACAGCTGACTTCAGAAGCGAAGAGTACCCCTGCCGTAAGCTGTGTTTTTCTTTTGTCAAAAGAGAGCTGTCATTCGGGAACAGTGAGTAATTTGCACAGTTTGGTGCTCGTCCAGCTCCGGCGCCCCGCTGCCATACAGCGGCCGTCACCTCTGAGACCCAAGTGACCATCGAGGGACCACCGGAGCGGGCTGCTCGTTCCGGGAGAAGCCAAGCGCACAGCGGCACGGG